>NC_079207.1:18139919-18439919 GCF_026745355.1 Beta vulgaris subsp. vulgaris
ATGTATAAATGCTAAAGATTAGTTTCAACAAGCTTATAGATATGAAAAACTAAGCTTAAATACAAGAGGTGTAAACTGTTGAACTTACAACAACTTATGTGATCTTTCAGCAAGGTTTTCTATATGAGTTTAAGGTCTAAAGATTGGAACCAAAGCTTGAACTACTTTGTATGGATGTCTAGAAGAGTTATAGTAAGGAAAAATGGGTGTCCAAGAGGAAGAAATAAGAGAAAAGAGACGAAAATCCAGAACAGGCTTTTATAGTCTGTTCTGGCGGTACCCACAGGGGAGGGAAACCTCTTCTGGGCAAGGTCGGTTTCTTGGAGTTTTGGGTGATTCTTGCTTGAGGTATTAGCCTAAGGTGTTGGCTTTCATGCATAAAAAGTTCTTTGAGAGATCGACACTTAAGTAGCTGCTAAGCAGCTTTCTTTGAGGATAGGTCTGAGCTGTAATTTCAGCTGGCCAGGTTTTACTATGTAAGCAATTTACCTTATTAAGCCACGTAATTCTTGGGCATAAATGACCATTTTAACTTTAAGACATCCCAAGAATGTCATATATCAAGTTTGGTTGGGTTCTGAGCTCGGATTCAATCCCAAATGGCTCTTTAACTGGAAGTTCATCGCTACCCGATAAAACAATCTCCAAACGATTTTCATAATCTTAATGTTTAAGGTTCTCAAGGACTTTCTCACTTATCTATTGGTTTCCAAAGCCTTATTAGCCAATAAGAATGATGGTTCTTATCCTCTTTGACCTTTCTTAACCACTAAGAATGATGATGCTTATCCACAAGCTTTCTTAACCATTAAGAATGATGATCTTATCCACTTTTAGCTTTTAAATAAAGGTTCTTAAAAACAGGGCTATTACATACTACCACCCTTAAAATAAGTTTCGTCCTCGAAACTTCAAAACATAAACTCATAGATCAACCTTAAGTGTCCATATATCAAGTACTACAGCCTCCAATAGCCTTATTAAATTTCTATGAAAAAGTTCTCAATATTCTCCACAAATAGATTTCAAATATCCTCAAATTACAACTTCAATTCCTACTCTTATTCCCAAAGTTTTACAGAAATCTAGACTCTTATTCTTATTCTATAGCTCAAAACTTGAACTCTAATTACCAAGTAACAGACACACATTCCCAACGATCTTTTACCCTCGCTAGGTAGCCAACTAGGCATACGGTCGCAAGGTTGCTCTGATACCATTTGTAACAGCCCGTTTTCCCGAGCTGCTAGGTAAATACACTTAAGATTCACTAATCACAATCAATGCTTAATAAGCCTCGAATTAAACATTTACTCGCAACGGAAACATAACCTAGAAAACGATCCTGGACTTGTGGGTTATTGGCCCACAAAACAAAATCCTTTATATAAGACTTCAATTACACCGATATCTCGACTAATATTCCCAAATATTGTATACAACGAAATATATCAGAAACTATTCCTTAATTGACTATCTAAAATACAAACTCAATCCATAAGCTACGACGACATCTTTATCTTGCTTCACTTCAGAATCCTGAGCTCACAACACCAAACCTGCAACAATGTTTGACTCTGCCACCCACCAAGTGACAGGCCACAGAAATGACAACACCATCAGCAAAGCTGAGTACACACTGTGTAATAGAAAAACAAGTTTAGGTGTATTTTAAAACTAACACATAGTTATAGTAAAGATAATCACACTCAACTTAGTTGATATATTTTCACAAAATCAGATCGTTTGGCATGAACGCGAGTGGAGAGGGGTACCACGCAGTACCAGCTGTCTCCAAACTAGTGAGGGTCGTCACCCAGCCTTTTATTGTTATGCTTGCAAGACTTACCCGGACATGTCCTATGAATTCGCCCCTCCTGGAAGGCAACAGCTAGGGACTCTACCCGCCCTAACTCGGGGTGCCTATTCATGCCTCACTTTCATATTTATAAAATAAGATATTTAATGATTCATACTTGAATCCTCAATACTCATAACATAACACCATATTCGACCTTATCTGGTCTTAACTCATATTGAATCATTTCCTCATTATCATACCAAATCATATTTTGAGAAATATAGTATTTTCGAACGATTTCGATAATTGAACAAAATGATACTTTTATAACAATCCAATAGCAATTCACAACTAACTCACAGAGATGTATCTATAATCATGGCCATTACACAAACGATATATGATATCCAAAATTCAATATAAGCCCACGGGAGCATTTAAATATATTTTGCTGAACCCAAAGGTTACCTCAACTCTATAACAATTATACGAAACCTCCAAGCATCATAACTTGATTTCCCATATCATCTTGAATTATATACGTCTACATAGCCATTCTCCAACAACCATCTCACGATAACATCAATAATCAATAACCAAACTTAAACTAATTCCCAATTCACAAATTATCAACCTTTAACATTCTAATTTCCTTAATCCTTAATTAATATCTATAACTTCGATGATATTAGCTACATCGACTTGCATCCCAATTCATAATCATAATTCCAAATTATATAACTAAACAAACTAAACATAACTCACAACTGTACCTAAATCAAGCACCTAATTGTGCTACCAACAATTATATTGAGAATATAAAGCTAGCTCGACTCGTAAATAAACCTCAATAAACTGATTTCTATGTTGCACTCAAATCCTTAACCAATATATCAATTCCAACATTATAATCTCCTTCATAATTCCGAATGATACTCCATTCCAAAATCATCCTCCAATAATCACCTCATAACAATAACATAATCAACAACAATCTTAACTATTCTAATTATCTTCTTCTAACGCAACCATTATGCTAATAAAACTGAATCCCGCAAATAGAATTAATGAAGTCATTCCCATAACTCATAACTCGACTTCATACATATCAACTCCAACTACAATAATTATAACAGTTTCCCTTCTAAGATTAGGACTTCCCTCGCATCATCAAACGACTATCCAATAAGAACGATACAACAAACAATAGGCAACAGCTTCACAGCAACTCCACCACAACCACAATGACAGAACAACAATAACCCAACAACACTACTACAACAGAGCAACAACAACAATAGCAACTCCACAACAACTTCACCACAACCACCACAACAACTACACAACAACAATAACATAACAACTCCACCTTAATCATCATAATTACTCCACAAGTCCATGTACTAAACATATTACATTAACAATCATAATCGTAATGAGTTAGTGTATAAGTGTTGTTTAGGTCAAATGAAACATCTCTAATGAACCTTAGCATGTTATACTCATGTAATATACTCAATATACACATAATAAAATACACATCATAAGTAAATTCATTTCATAGACATGCTTTACACTAGAAAGAAACAATCACCTAACTATAGGTATGGAAATCTCTAGGGTAAAACCAAACTAAGTGTGTACCTTAACTAAGGATGCTTAAAGCCAGAAATTCCTTAATCCACTTGGTTAACTACTCCTACAGCTTCCCCTGAATGTATAAAATGCTAAAGATTAGTTTCAACAAGCTTATAGATATGAAAAACTAAGCTTAAATACAAGAGGTGTAAACTGTTGAACTTACAACAACTTATGTGATCTTTCAGCAAGGTTTTCTATATGAGTTTAAGGTCTAAAGATTGGAACCAAAGCTTGAACTACTTTGTATGGATGTCTAGAAGAGTTATATGTAAGGAAAAATGGGTGTCCAAGAGGAAAGAAATAAGAGAAAAGAGACGAAAATCCAGAACAGGCTTTTATAGTCTGTTCTGGCGGTACCCACAGGGGAGGGAAACCTCTTCTGGGCAAGGTCGGTTTCTTGGAGTTTTGGGTGATTCTTGCTTGAGGTATTAGCCTAAGGTGTTGGCTTTCATGCATAAAAAGTTCTTTGAGAGATCGACACTTAAGTAGCTGCTAAGCAGCTTTCTTTGAGGATAGGTCTGAGCTGTAATTTCAGCTGGCCAGGTTTTACTATGTAAGCAATTTACCTTATTAAGCCACGTAATTCTTGGGCATAAATGACCATTTTAACTTTAAGACATCCCAAGAATGTCATATATCAAGTTTGGTTGGGTTCTGAGCTCGGATTCAATCCCAAATGGCTCTTTAACTGGAAAGTTCATCGTACCCGATATAAAACAATCTCCAAACGATTTCATAATCTTAATGTTTAAGGTTCTCAAGGACTTCTCACTTATCTATTGGTTTCCAAAGCCTTATAGCCAATAAGAATGATGGTTCTTATCCTCTTTGACCTTTCTTAACCACTAAGAATGATGTGCTTATCCACAAGCTTTCTTAACCATTAAGAATGATGATCTTATCCACTTTTAGCTTTTAAATAAAGGTTCTTAAAAACAGGGCTATTACATACTACCACCCTTAAAATAAGTTTCGTCCTCGAAACTTCAAAACATAAACTCATAGATCAACCTTAAGTGTCCATATATCAAATACAGCCTCCATAGTCTTTTAAATTTCTATGAAAAAGTTCTCAATATTCCCACAAATAGATTTCAAATATCCTCAAATTACAACTTTGAATTCCATACTCTTATTCCCAAAGTTTTACAAAATCTAGACTCTTATTCTTATTCTATAGCTCAAAACTTGAACTCTAATTACCAAGTAACAGACACACATTCCCAACGATCTTTTACCCTCGCTAGGTAGCCAACTAGGCATACGGTCGCAAGGTTGCTCTGATACCATTTGTAACAGCCCGTTTTCCCGAGCTGCTAGGTAAATACACTTAAGATTCACTAATCACAATCAATGCTTAATAAGCCTCGAATTAAACATTTACTCGCAACGGAAACATAACCTAGAAAACGATCCTGGACTTGTGGGTTATTGGCCCACAAAACAAAATCCTTTATATAAGACTTCAATTACACCGATATCTCGACTAATATTCCCAAATATTGTATACAACGAAATATATCAGAAACTATTCCTTAATTGACTATCTAAAATACAAACTCAATCCATAAGCTACGACGACATCTTTATCTTGCTTCACTTCAGAATCCTGAGCTCACAACACCAAACCTGCAACAATGTTTGACTCTGCCACCCACCAAGTGACAGGCCACAGAAATGACAACACCATCAGCAAAGCTGAGTACACACTGTGTAATAGAAAATACAAGTTTAGGTGTATTTTGAAAACTAACACATAGTTATAGTAACAGATAATCACACTCAACTTAGTTGATATATTTTCACAAAATCAGATCGTTTGGCATGAACGCGAGTGGAGAGGGGTACCACGCAGTACCAGCTGTCTCCAAACTAATGAGGGTCGTCACCCAGCCTTTTATTGTTATGCTTGCAAGACTTACCCGGACATGTCCTATAACGCCAGGAATTCGCCCCTCCTGGAAGGCAACAGCTAGGGACTCTACCCGCCCTAACTCGGGGTGCCTATTCATGCCTCACTTTCATATTTATAAAATAAGATATTTAATGATTCATACTTGAATCCTCAATACTCATAACATAACACCATATTCGACCTTATCTGGTCTTAACTCATATCTGAATCATTTCCTCATTATCATACCAAATCATATTTTGAGAAATATAGTATTTTCGAACGATTTCGATAATTGAACAAAATGATACTTTTATAACAATCCAATAGCAATTCACAACTAACTCACAGAGATGTATCTATAATCATGGCCATTACCACAAACGATATATGATATCCAAAATTCAATATAACCCCACGGGAGCATTTAAATATTTTTGCTGAACCCAAAGGTTACCTCAACTCTATAACAATTATACGAAACCTCCAAGCATCATAACTTGATTTCCCATATCATCTTGAATTATATACGTCTACATAGCCATTCTCCAACAACCATCTCACGATAACATCAATAATCAATAACCAAACTTAAACTAATTCCCAATTCACAAATTATCAACCTTTAACATTCTAATTTCCTTAATCCTTAATTAATATCTATAACTTCGATGATATTAGCTACATCGACTTGCATCCCAATTCATAATCATAATTCCAAATTATATAACTAAACAAACTAAACATAACTCACAACTGTACCTAAATCAAGCACCTAATTGTGCTACCAACAATTATATTGAGAATATAAGCTAGCTCGACTCGTAAATAAACCTCAATAAACTGATTTCTATGTTGCACTCAAATCCTTAACCAATATATCAATTCCAACATTATAATCTCCTTCATAATTCCGAATGATACTCCATTCCAAAATCATCCTCCAATAATCACCTCATAACAATAACAATAATCAACAACCAATCTTAACTATTCTAATTATCTTCTTCTAACGCAACCATTATGCTAATAAAACTGAATCCCGCAAATAGAAATTAATGAAGTCATTCCCATAACTCATAACTCGACTTCATACATATCAACTCCAACTACAATAATTATAACAGTTTCCCAATTCTAAGATTAGGACTTCCCTCGCATCATCAACAACGACTATCCAATAAGAACGATACAACAACAACAATAGGCAACAGCTTCACAGCAACTCCACCACAACCACAATGACAGAACAACAATAACCCAACAACACTACTACAACAGAGCAACAACAACAATAGCAACTCCACAACAACTTCACCACAACCACCACAACAACTCACAACAACAATAACATAACAACTCCACCTTAATCATCATAATTACTCCACAAGTCCATGTACTAAACACATTCCATTAAGAATCATAATCGTAATGACTTAGTGTATAAGTGTTGTTTAGGTCAAATGAAACATCTCTAATGAACCTTAGCATGTTATACTCATGTAATATACTCAATATACACATAATAAAATACACATCATAAGTAAATTCATTTCATAGAACATGCTTTACACTAGAAAGAAACAATCACCTAACTATAGGTATGGAAATCTCTAGGGTAAAACCAAACTAAGTGTGTACCTTAACTAAGGATGCTTAAAGCCACGAAATTCCTTAATCCACTTGGTTAACTACTCCTACAGCTTCCCCTGAATGTATAAAATGCTAAAGATTAGTTTCAACAAGCTTATAGATATGAAAAACTAAGCTTAAATACAAGAGGTGTAAACTGTTGAACTTAAGCACAACTTATGTGATCTTTCAGCAAGGTTTTCTATATGAGTTTAAGGTCTAAAGATTGGAACCAAAGCTTGAACTACTTTGTATGGATGTCTAGAAGAGTTATATGTAAGGAAAAATGGGTGTCCAAGAGGAAGAAATAAGAGAAAAGAGACAAAAATCCAGAACAGGCTTTTATAGTCTGTTCTGGCGGTACCTAGGGGAGGGAAACCTGTTCTGGGCAAGGTCGGTTTCTTGGAGTTTTTGGTGATTCTTGCTTGAGGTGTTAGCCTAAGGTGTTGGCTTTCATGCATAAAAAGTTCTTTGAGAGATCGACACTTAAGTAGCTGCTAAGCAGCTTTCTTTGAGGATAGGTCTGAGCTGTAATTTCAGCTGGCCAGGTTTTACTATGTAAGCAATTTACCTTATTAAGCCACGTAATTCTTGGGATAAATGACCATTTTAACCTTAAGACATCCCAAGATGTCATATATCAAGTTTGGTTGGTTCTGAGCTCGGATTCAATCCCAAATGGCTCTTTAACTGGAAGTTCATCGCTACCCGATAAAACAATCTCCAAACGATTTTCATAATCTTAATGTTTAAGGCTCTCAAGGACTTTCTAACTTATCTATTGGTTTCCAAAGCCTTTTTGCCAATAAGAATGATGGTTCTTATCCTCTTTGACCTTTCTTAACCACTAAGAATGATGATGCTTATCCATAAGCTTTCTTAACCATTAAGAATGATGATGCTTATCCACAAGCTTTCTTAACCATTAAGAATGATGATCTTATCCACAAGCTTTCTTAACCATTAAGAATGATGATGCTTATCCACAAGCTTTCTTAACCATTAAGAATGATGATGCTTATCCACAAGCTTTCTTAACCATTAAGAATGATGATCTTATCCACTTTTAGCTTTTAAATAAAGGTTCTTAAAAACAGGGCTATTACATAAAGGTGGTTGCTTACAAGAATAGAATCAGCAAGACTTATAAAAGAAAGTTTCTGGAAAGGTCATTAGATGTTGGTAACTTCGTCCTACGCAGAACAGCGGCCACGAGCAAGGCGCACACAGAAGGAAAGTTGACCGCTAACTGGGAGGGCCTTACATCATGGCCAAGAAGCTTGCTCCCGGCTCTTTCATCCTGAAAGGAATGGACGACAAGGAACTAAAGAACTGTTGGAATGCTAGCTTCTTAATGAAATATTATGTTTGATTTGTCGGATGTAATAGGCCAAGAGCTACCCTTGTTATATAAATAATACAATCTTCTGCCAATGTTCCATCAATTATTTTGTTATTTCTATGACATGCTTAAGTGTATTAACAACCATATAACATGACTAGTACAAACAAGCCATATGACAGGCCAAGTATGTTAACGGTCATATAACAGGCCTAGTACAAACAAAAGCCATATAACAGGCAAAGCATGATAACAACCATATAGCAGGCTTAGTACAAATAAAAGCCAAATGACAGGCAAAGTACGCTAATGGCCTATAACATGCCTCGTACAAACAAAAGCCATATGACAGGCCAAGTACAATGACAACCACATAATAGGCCTAGTACAAACAAAGGCCACATAACAGGCGCAAATGAATTGACGGATCTAGCACAAACAAGCAAAATGACAGGTCTTATACATTCACGGCCTTACAAGTGAAACATAAACAAAATCGCAAAAGTACTTCTTTTCCATAAAATAAAACCTACTGGCTTGGCAGCCAACTACAAGAAAAACAGATGGCAACCAACAAAAACAGTACCTGTAAAACTTTTTCTTTCTAATCGTCATTGTTTACAAATGCCAACATGGGTCGAATTCAGTGTTAAAATATTCAAAAAGATCACAAAATATAAACTACTGGAAGAACAAGAAGAGCTGCTAGATGGCCGCCAAAAGCTTCAAGAGGGGGGGGGGCTCCTGATCCGCCCACTCTTGAATAAACTAGACCTGGCAAAGTTGGTCCTGATCCAAAATATCCGATCCGTGGTCCAATCTGGGTCCGAACCAGACGGTTCGAACCTTGGTCCGAATCCGAAATGGTCCGGTCCGAATCCGGATCGAAATAATCTTGATCTGAAACTCATCCGAAATCCGAATGATACGATATGATCTTACCCAATCCGAAATCAATCCGATTCAAAGGTAACTAGATCTCAAAGCAATAAGAAATTATTGGCTTTCATTAGGCTTTGATTTGAAGTACCCGAAATTGACCCGTTTCAGAAAAAACAATTATCACAAGTACTCTTTAACACAAGTTCTGACTATGTAAATTAGTTATGTATACCTTTAGAAAGCACAGAGAGTGGAAGTTCCATATATACATAACAAAAGCTCATAGTCAAAGAAACCATGAGACCAAAGGAGTAACAACTCCATATATAATAAAGGTGAGACAATCCACCATCCGATCCACAACCGTCCGATCCGAAAAGCATCCCAATTCGATGATGATCCGAAACATAATTAGAATCTTGGTCCGATCCGAAATGGTCCGGTCCGGTCCGAACTCGGTCCGAATATATCTTGATCCGAAAACGATCCGATCTGAATTCATCCGGTCTGAATCCGATCCGATTGGTATGATTTCCAGGTCTAGAATAAACCGAGGGTCCATATCAGCAATAGCATCCTCGTCAACGAAGAGTGGATCTCCTTCAAAGGGCGAGAGGTGTTGGTCTTCAGTATGAACAACCTCAATTACATTCCAGTCAAATTGAGGATCCAACTTACATACACATCTCATGGTGATAGCCTACCCACCGTCATACCTCTTGTGAAGGGATGATGCGAACCCCTCAGAGTTGTTGAAGGTAGCTACTGCCTGGGCGACCCCTCGAGCCTCAGCTTCAGCCTTAGCTCAGTGACGACAATTTCTTTCTCAGTCGCTGCAGCGTCTAGAGCCTTAGTCAGCGCCTGAACGTTGTCCGCAGTCACCTCTAGCAGAGAAGCCCGTGACAGCAAGGTTATTAGCTCGTCCTCCAGAGGCTTTTGAGCTGCAGTTTTGGCCGCTATGTACTCCTCGACCTTCTTTAGAAGATCTTGGAAAAACTCCAGGGACTGCTTGTAGCTGTCAGCTAACTTCTAGTACTCAAGGTATTGTTCAATGTATTCTAGAGCAGCATTGTTGCCCTACAAGGAGAAGGTGGGACGTCAATAACAACAACAAAGAAAATAAAATAATAATAATACGTACCACAAGCTGGTCGTAAGCCAGGCTGGTAGCAGGAGTGATCAAGGACCTAGACGACCTGTTAAGTGGCAGTTGCATGCCCTTTAAAATTCGGTAGGCCAGGACGCCACCGTTCTCAAAAATCTTGCCGGGCATAACATGCCTACGGCTAAAGGCAATTGCCACCTTCTCACTCAACACAACCTCCTTCTTCTCGATCCATTCATGGAACAGAGAATAAAATACCAAGGGATATGTCCGACAAAAAGCTGGGATTTGTAATCAACTCCCTCAGATTTTGGTGGATTGTTGAGCAAGAGTCTGAAAGCCAAGCCGCTGCAGTGTTATGTTGGCTACCACGGTAGACGACCTGGATCATTGGCTTGATCAGACAAAGCAACGTTAACGTCCACGTCTTCAACATAGACCACCTCCCTAGACAGTAGATGGATGGTCAAATGTTGGCCTCTTGTGTGCTGAGGTTTCTGCCTTAGTCGGCTCGTGACCTCTTCTTCTCATACCTCCACCGTGGATTACAGAAGAGCGGGATACAGGAGCCCTAGTGGTGGAAATATTAACGCCAGTTGAGCTCGCGACCGCAGCATTGGAGCCGCCACGAGGCATGGCACGACCATCACGATCCGCATTCCTGCCTCCTCGAACTACATGACTCAAAGATTGAGGACCTTTACGATTCCCACCGCGACGACCATTAGAATTACCGTGCATGGTCTCATAAGAATTGGAAGGAGCGTTAGGAGTGTTGGTTATCAGGTTCAAATTCTCGTCAATACCGAGAACCTCAAAGTTGAGATGGCAAAAACCTGTGGAATGGTAAAAAGAACTGTGAGAAAATTAAAAAATAAAAAGTACATAAAAAAGGGGGGGGGGGGAAGCAAAACATAGACAGACGGACCAGTCTGATAACACACGTACCATTATCATGTGTATGGCAAAGTAACATGGCCAACAATGGCCAATTCCCGAGAATGTACTTAGTACTGGGAAGCCAATGCCGGGGCTCCTTAACCACATTGACTCTCCCATCATCAAAAGTATACTGGAAATCTTCGTTGTCAAAATAATCAAAAGCTGTTAAGTCCTTTGCGGTCTTGGGAACCGAAGGCAGATGTTCCATGTGAGGACGCGGACAAGAAAACTGGCAGTGCGCAGAAAAATCTTCAGGCACGAGCAGCAAAAAAAAAGCATCTTGCCAACCCTTCAATCTGCTAACCTTAGGGTGAACGATTAATTTCTTGTCGGTAATGATAATACAACCATCCCCCTTGATACGAAGAGTTTACGTATCGTTATGCGTACAAATTAAAACCTTATTTTATCCACATTAATATTATCTAAGTTTAGTACAACGATAAATAAGAGTCGATCCCACAGAGAGGTTTATATAATCCTAAAATCTAAGTTCAACTTATTAAGAGTATTCAACTACTATATACATTTTTTTTTTATCAGGAAAGAAATCTAGGGGTATCTCAATAGAGAAACACCACCTAAAACATCCCGAAGGATGGTTACAAGAAGAAAAAAAAGGAGCATATAAAATACAAGTGGAAGATCCGCCGCGGTAGAAACACCTTCTCCCTAGGCCCAAACGAAGATGAACACCTTCTTGAAACCCGTCACGGGGGCAAGACAATCACCACGAAACACTCCTAAATCTTCAATAAGAGCAGGCCCGAGCCCCGAAACCCATCAGCAAACACGAACCCGCTGCCGACGAACCACCCCTGGCACCGCTGCCCAAAAGACCCCTTCGCCGGAGATGGACGAAAAACCAACGAAACTAACGAAAGAACCACCGCAACGACCACAAGCGATGCGAAACACACAACTTACTGAGATAGAGACGGTGACTAGAACGAAAAAACCAAGCGGAGTCCAGCCGAAGAGGAGGAAGAAGAAACCCGAAACCAACCGCTAGAAACTCCGAAAACTGAACAAAGGGCTAGAGAGTCAAAGTTCGACTGAGGACATGAGAAATTAGACTAAATTGATAAGAAAAAGGCCATAACAATGGCTAGATCTAGGGAGAAATGAAGAGAGACGAGGCTAGGGTTTCAATTTCTAGAGAAATTGATTTGGGGCTAGGGTTTTTAGGGTTTGCTTTTGGGGAAAACTAAGAGGGGTTTTCTAGAGAGAAGGCAGAGCCCCTCTTTCTAGAAAACATACATGATATTCTTCTATGAATGGCTCCATGCTATTCAACTATTATATACATGTTATTTACTAATATATACATATACATATTGTTTTTGGGGGTTTACGAGACATTTTTATGAACTTAAAAACTACTAAAGATAAGTCTATCCTATATTTACAAGTGATAACAAGTAATTCCACTTTACGCTCATAATATATACTTTTAGAGATTAATAATTTTCTAATCTCGATTATACTTCCAATTTCATAAATCCAAGATTGATTAGATGGATTAATTGTAGGAATTCAAGTAGCCAAACTCCCCTATACTTCCATACTTTTAATCAACATTGAACTAGGCCGAATATCAATTCTAAACTAATCTAATCACCACAAGTATTTCGCAACTTTCGATGATTAAACTAGAAGCATTATAGAACTAGAAGTACATCATTAGTCCCTAGTTAATCTAAACATATCATATCTTTATGTTTAAATAACTAGTCCAAGTTATATTCTAGTTTGAACTTACAACCATCTTTGCAGGCCTAAATTAAACTAGTTGTCACTTGTTGTTATATAATTTAGACTAGGCTAAATCATATAACTAGCAATAATCTTAATTTTATACCTAATAAGATAGCAAATTAAGTGTAAAAGTGGAATTTAAACATTACAGCCAAAATAACTTGAGTATCCAATTTCAAACAATCTTGAATTCAACTCAACATTCAGCATTACAATCCAAATATACTTCAAACCATATAATTCAAACTCGATTAAAACCATACAATCCAACTTTGAATTCAATCCATACAATCCAAGCTTCTAAACTAATTATGAAATTCAACAACATAATTCAACTAATACAATTCATACATACATACTATGAAATTCAGAAACTATAATCAAGAAACTTCAAAACTAATATAAAAGCACAAGAGAAAGAAAGAAGACTTATGATTCGCATGGAAATTCGCCTTCAAAATTTGGATTTCGCACTACAATCGAGCTTGAACTTCACCCTCCCCGGTTGTGTGCTAGGACTCCGACCCAAGGCTGTCTTTTGTCGAACTCGCGCACCCCTACACTAGCCTCGAAGTCTCACGCAATTCTCTGATTTTTTTTCACTAAAAATTTTATGGAATTTCTTGCATACTGATTTTCGAACCTTAATGGGGTATTTATACCCAATTCTGCCGCCCAAATTGTATTTTCGGACCAATTGGAGAAGAGGATTGGCCTCCAAGAATTCGGCCCTAAAAACGACTTCCCCTTGCTTTTTGCGACGCCGAATTGCAGCTCTGCTCCATCTGATTGGTCGCAATTTGCGGCCTTTCTAATTGGTGAAGATGGGTGATTGTTCCTATGCCATTGGCGGAGGTGATGTTGAGGAAGGATGGCGGTGAAAGAAGTGGTGCGTCGAAGAGGAGATGCAAAGAGGATGAAGGGTTGCTTCCTCTATTTTTTTTCTTTGTCTATTTTCTTTCTTCTATTTCACGTGTTTCCTTTTTTTTTCTTTTCTTTTGAATTAGGCTTGCCTTCTCTTGCCTTGGACCAAGATTCATCATTAAACAAAAAAAATATTATACTTAAATAATATTGGTAACAAAAATAAAAAACATAACATATAAAATGTATTAGAATAATAATATAAACATACTTATAATATTAAAATAAGAGAAAATAAATATATGTAGTCATGCACTTATCAAATTCCCCCACACTTAGTCCTTGATCGTGGATCGTCCTCGATCAAACTCTAACTACATGCAATTATGACATATAACTCCACCTCTCTATTGTTTAGAACAAAAATTGAACCGATGAAAAGTCAAACAAAAAACTAAAATGTTTTATATTAGTTAGTAAAAACTCAAGTAAGATATTACCAGGAATGTAACATTATCAGTTTAGAACAACCAAATAGTCGAAACTCATAACACGTTATAGAAATACTCTCTCGACATTTGATAAGCAACCAGCGAGCATTCTCACTCGACAGGTACATAATTTTAACAAATAGACCCTCATAGGATACATAACCACTCTTCACTCATGTGTTTGAAAGGGTTTACGTGTTTCGCTCAAGGCTCAATTCCAATGGCAAAAACTCTGCCATAAGAGGGAGCAAAAACAACTCTCACACATCACTTCAACCTTCTGTCATTGTGAATCAGCACAATTTCCTGTATTTTGACTTTGATATACAAACGCCCATTTATATCATCATTTGTAGCTACATATCATGCTTGATTTCGTTTTCTTCACACTTCTTTTTTTTTTCACACTTTTTCATTCATCATGTTTTCTTTCTTTTCGTCTCATTTAGTTTTTTTTTACAAAAAACATCACGATTACAATTTTTTTATACAACATGCGCAATCAACACTTCAACTGTCATAACCACACCTTTTATATATTGAAACACCCTCACACTTAGCTTTTTCTTTATCAACAACCATGCTCCATCAGCTCAAAAAATTGGGTCATGAATGTATTTAATGTTTTTAATGGTTTATAATGAAGGCTAAGCAAAATAATAGTCTTTTAGGGTTCAGAAATGATGTAATCTAATGTAAGGTGGCTATTTGGTTATGTAGTTTATAACAAAAGAAATATCTTTTTCTTTATGCCAACATGAGTCAATATAGTCTTGAAGAGTATCAATGCAAGTTCTAGAGAGAAAGTACCATGGAAGAACATCACACATGAAAGAAAAAAATGAGATTGATATGTATATCTCAATTTATTATCTCAGAATCTCACAGGTTATTTTGGTTTATCCATTTAATCATGATTACTACCAAGGGAATGACTACACTAACTGGCTAAAAACATGAGATCGTTTATCTAATCATGTTATGAAGCTTTCAAACTTGGCTATTCCTTAACTAAAAATGTTAACAATTCTCAAAACTTTTTATTTTGAAAACATATTTCATTTTAAAACATAGTTAGATTAGAGTTTCTTGTTGAACTTCTTCATTCATTCAATTTTTTTTTTCAAAAACAAACTAAGAGGTGGGTTTTACTTATTAGAAACTAATGCATATCATACACGTATAATGCACCTAAAAACTACATGCTCATGATGATCTTTGCAATTAATAGCTATTCCAATGATTAACTTAGCTCAAATTCATAAATTTCTACAAAAATTTCGGCAGCATTTCCCCTGTAATATGGACAAATAAAATTTTTTATGCATCCAATTCAACCTGTTTCACAGCAATATACTATTCCAGCACCAAATACTCAGAATTTTCCTCTAATTTCTCCCTTCAACTTCCACAACAATCTCCTCCATCCATATATAGCAATTCAATTTGAAAATTTCATCAAATCCACAAATTCCACATACTTCATGTAATGACAAAAACAATACCTCTCCCCCACGCTTAAACCTTACATTGTCCTCTATGTAACATTTAGAATGTGGAAGATATCATGCAACTTCTCAAAAATTAAACCATAAAAGCAAACTGAGAAACAAACTAAAAATAAAAGCAACTAATAAAAGTTTGAGAAAGCAAATCTGATTGTCTTGGGCTGCCTCCCAAGTAGCGCCTTTTGTTTACGTCGTTGGCTCCACGAAACCATGTACCAATCAAGGTTCTTCCAGCTCAATTTCTTCAATATTCATAACCTGGGGTACTTCATGATATATTTTCAACCTGTGACCATTTACTTTAAAAATCTTTTGAGTATCAAGACTTTTTATCTCTACTGCACCATGAGGAAAGAGGTTAGTAAAAACAAAAGGACCAAGCCATCTTGATTGGAGTTTACCAGGAAATAACTTTAATCGAGCATTAAATAATTATAAAACCTTCTTACCAATATGAAATGTTTTCCTAGCTAACTATTTATCATGAAAAGCTTTAGTCTTTTCTTTGTAAATCTAAGCATTTTCATATGCTTCTAACCTTAATTCTTCAAGTTCTTGCAACTTAACTTTCTTTCTTTTCCAGCTTTATCATAATCTAAATTACACTGCTTCACTGCCCAATATGACTTATGTTCTATTTCTACCGGCAAATGGCAGGCTTTACCAAACACTAATCTATAAGGAGACATCCCTATCGGAGTTTTAAATGCTGTTCTATAAGACCATAATGCATCATTCAACCTTAAACTCCTGTCTTTTCTATTAGGATTCACCATTTTTTCCAAAATAGATTTAATTTCTCTGTTTGAAACTTCAGCTTGTCCGTTTGATTGTGGATGATATGCAGTAGAAAGTCTATGTGTAACATGATATTTTTCAAATAATGCACCAAGTGTCTTGTTAACAAAATGAGTGCCTCTATCACTAATAATTGCTTTAGGAATTCCAAATCTAGAGAATATATTACTTTTGACAAAGTTAATCACAGTTTTAGCGTTATCAGCTCTAGTTGCACTCGCTTCTATCCATTTAGACACGTAATCAACGCAAGAATGATATAAAGATTCCAAAAGATGAGGAAACGCCCATAAAGTCAATACCCCAAACGTCAAATATTTCACATATTAAGATACCTGTTTGTGGCATTTCGCTTCTTCTAGTTAAGTTTCCAGTCTTTTGACATTGTTCACAAGATTTACAAAATTCATAAGCATCTTTAAATAATGTAGGCCAATAAAAACCAGATGTTAAGACTTTACGTGCAGTTCTTTGAGGACCAAAGTGCCCTCCACTTTCAAGACCATGACAAAATTTAGAATAGAGGAATTCAATTTTCTACACATCTTCTTATAACTTGGTCGGAACATGCTTTCCAAAGGTATGGGTCATCCCATATACAATATTTAGAATCAGATTTTATCTTTGCCTTTTGAGCTTTAGTTAAAGTAGATGGAAATGTCCTTGTAACCAAGTAATTAACAATGTCAGCATACCATGGAGTTTCAACTTGATACAAAGATAATAATTGCTCATCAGGAAAAAATTCACTTACCATAGGCCAATCCTCTCTAGGGACTATTCTACTTAGATGGTCACCAACATGATTCTCAACACCTTTTTTATCTCTAATTTCTAGATCAAATTCTTGTAGAAGGAGCATCCATCTAAGAAGTCTGGCTTAGTTCTTTCTTTTTCAATAAATACTTAAGTGCAGAATGGTCAGAATAAACAATGACGTGAGTTCCAAGTAAATATGTCCTGAATTTTTCTAGTGCGAAAACAACAATAGACATTTCTTTTTCAGTTGCAGTGTAGTTACACTGGGCAGAATCGAATAATTTTTGAAGCATAATGAATTACATAAGGTCCTTTATCCTTCTTTTGTCCTAAAACAACACCAATTGCTTAATCACTCGCATCACACATAATTTCAAATGGTAAAGACCAACCAAGAGGTCTAATAACAGTGGCAGTGGTTAATTTTTCTTTTAGTTCATCAAAAGCTTTTCTACAATTATCATTGAAGTCAAAGTTAGCTTCTTTAGCAAGTAAAGAGCATAAAGTAGATGCAACTTTAAAAAGGTCTTTAATAAAACGCCTATAAAATCCAGCATGTCCTAAAAATGAGCGAATTTCACGTACACAAGTAGGATATGGTAAAGAGCTAATAACTTCTATTTTAGATTTGTCAACTTCTAGTCCTTTAGCACTAACAATATGTCCTAGAACAACACCTTGTTCAACCGTAAAATGACACTTCTCAAAGTTCAAGACAAGGTTTGTTTCAACTCATCTTTTTAGAGCAAGAGACAAACTATTTAAGCACTTATCAAATGAATCATCGAATACTGTAAAATCATCCATAAATACTTCCATATTTTGCTCAATTAAATCAAAAAATATACTCATCATACATCTTTGGAAAGCATCTGGAGCATTACATAAACCAAAGGGTATTCGTCTAAAAGCAAATGTACCGAAAGGACATGTAAATGTTGTTTTATCTTGGTCTTCAGGGGCAATGGGAACTTGTGTATAACCAGAATATCCGTCAAGAAAACAAAAGAAAGATTGTCCAGAATTTTTCTACATTTGATCAATAAAAGGTAAAGGAAAGTGATCTTTTCTAGTTATTGATTTAACTTTATATATCAATACACACTTCTCATCCATTAATATTCTGTTGGGACAAAATCTCCTATTTATTTTCAATTACTGTTATTCCAGACTTTTTAGGAATCACATGAATAGGACTTACCCATTTAGAATAAAAAAATGGGTAGATTACTCCTACATCTAACCATTTTAGAATCTCTTTCTTGACAATTTCCATCATTAAAGCATTTAGTCTTCGTTGAGCTTCTCGAACAGGTTTAGCATTGTTTTCTAAGAAAATTCTATGCATACACATAGTTGGGCTAATTCCTTTTATATCAGCTAGTGTCCATCCAATAGCCTCTTTGTCCTCTTTAAGTACTTTTAGCAATTTTTGTTCCTGTGATAGAGTTAATGAACTAGAAATAATAACAGGTAGCGTCTCATTATCACCAAGATAAGCATATTTTAGATTCAAAGGAAGTGGTTTCAGTTCTAATTCAGGTGCTTTAACAATTGAGGGAACTAATCTTGTGGTAGATAATGTACAACATTAAACTTTGTTTTTCAAAAAGAACAATCAACTATTCGAGTTTCAATGTTATTAACTAGTTCTCCATCATCAATCAATGCAACAATTTCATCAACTACATTTCTAAGTAAATCACCAAATAATTGACCTTGATCAAATTAATTTTGTGCAATATTATCAATCACATCAATAGTATCAACGACACACAAATTATTGATGTCACTAGGGTATCTCATAGCATCGAAAATATTAAATCTAATTATTTCACCATCAAATTCCATAGTTAAATTACCCTCATGTACATCTATTTTAGTATTAGAAGTCTTTAAGAATTGTCTCCCTAATAATAAAGGTACATTAGCGAGATCAGAAATAGCATCCATATCCAGCACATAGAAATCAGCAGGAAAAACTAACTCATTAACTTGCACTAATACATCTTCTAAAACTCCAATAGGATATGCATTACATCTATCAGCCAATTATACTACAACATCGGTTTTAGACAGTGGGCCTATATTCAGAGAGTCATAAACAGTTTGGGCATAACATTAATAGAAGCACCTAAATCGAGCATGCATCTTTCAAATCTACAATTACCAATTTCACATGGAATGGAGAACATTCCAGGATCTTTGCATTTAGGTGGAAGTTTCTTTTCAGTCACAGCATATATATTCTCACCCATGTTTACCATTTCAGAGACCCTAAGTTGCCTTTTATGAGTGTACAGTTCTTTTAGAAATTTAGCACACCTAGGCACTTGTTTTATAGCATCAAGAAGCGGTATATTGACTTTAACTTTTCTAAAAGTTTCTAGGATTTCATTATTAAGAATATCTTTCTTAGGTTTAGAAAACCTAGAAGGAAAAGGAGGCACATCTTTGCATTTAGAAAAATCTAAATTAGATTTAGAGTTTTTAGTTGGACTCTCTTGATCTTCAACTTCTTTCTCTTTTTCTTTTAATCGCTCTTGATTTTCTAAGATTGTTTAATTAATTTCATCTTCAGTCAACCCATTCTTAGGTCTCACCTCTAGTTCATCTTCAATTACTCCGTTTTTAGCTTTAGGGTCCTTTAATTCTTTCACGCTCCTAAGTTTGACAGCTTTTGCATTTTCCTGAGGATTAGGGAGGGGTTGAGAAGGTAATTTTCCAGAGATTTGAGTTTCCAAATTACTTAATGAGGTACAGATTTGACCTATTTGGGTGTCTAAATTTTGTAAATGAGAATTAGTCTTCTTTTGATAACTAACACCTTGTGAATGGACTTGTCCTATTTGATTAGTTAGTTATTTAACAAGATCTTCTAAAGACGTGTTTGATGACTGTGATTGTTGTTGGGGATTAACATGAGAATATGGCCTGGGATTAGATTGTTGAAATGGTGGTATAGGTCCATATATCAAATTATGATGGTCTCTCCAACCTTCATTATAAGTTGATGAAAAAGGATCATATTTTCTTTGCGGTTGACCTATGAAACCTCCTAATAAAGCATTTACATCTTCATTATGCAATGTTGGACATGCATCGGTATTATGAGACACATGAGCACATATACCACAAACTTTTGCTTTTGACTCATGACCAACAATTTTAGATACTATTGTAGTTAAATTGGCAATTTGTTGAGCATTTTCCTTTAATTGATTATGAACAGAAGTAACATCAAGCTCATTTAGTCTCCTAATATCATTCCTGGTACTAAATTGTTGTGTGTTTTGTGCCAAGTTAGAAATTAAATTTTCAGCTTAAGTAGGTGTTTTATTTACTAATGCCCCACCACTTGCAGCATCTATCATTCCTCTACCTTTCGGCAATAAACTTTCACAGAAATATTGAATTGATAACTGGTCACTTATCTGATGTTGAGGACATGAAGCACATAATCTTTTAAATCGTTCCCAATATTCATAAAGTGACTCGCTAGGGTACTGTCTTATACCATATATTTCCTTCCTTATAGACCCAATTCTACTTGCGGGAAAGAAATTTTCTAGAAAAGCTTTTTGTAATGCATCCCAAGTATTCATTGATCCAGGACAAAGAGAATATAACCAATCTTTAGCTACATCAAACAATGAGAATGGGAAAGCATGGATTTTAACATGATTAGGGTTAATGCCTTCAGGTTTCATGGAAGAGCAAACAACAATAAATTCTTTTATGAATCGATTAGGGTTCTCACCTCCATGACCATGAAATTTAGGAAGAAGATTGAGAAAACCTGAATTTAACTTTAATGGTTTTTCCAATGTTAATGCCTAACGGTTCATCATCCAGCTTTGGTGCAGCTAACTCCTTCAAAGTTCATTCTGTCATTTCTTCTTCGAACAATTTCTCAATGTAGAGACGATCTTCTCGTTATTTTTCTACAAATTCTTTCCTTGTTTTCCTTGCTGTCCATTCGATTTCAGGATCAAACAACAATGCTTCCTTTCGTCGACGTGTGTACATGCACCTGAAAATAGGAAATTCAAAATCATTAAGTAATACAAGTTATTTGTAGATTATTTGTGGTATCATTAAGCTAAGGATATATTATTTCTAGAATAGAATCATTAATCATACAACGTATCATATATTCTCTAGCTTCTCTTTTCTTAAATAATTTCAATGACATATCTACCAAAGTAATTCCATATTTCACATCTTAAGCACATAATCCGTCTTCTTAAGTTCATTTGCTTTAGAATTACTTCCTAATGGTATGAAATTAAGCAAGAGAAATAATGGATGCAATGAAATTAAACTTAACTCCTGTAGTACTTGCACTAATTTCAATTTTGTAGTTTTATTCTAATGCTATGATCTCATTCACTAAAGTTCAGTTGAAGTTCAGATCTCATGTCGATACTCCAATTCAAGATATTACAAAATTCTTAATTTTTGCACTACATATACATGTCTGAATTAGCATACATATCCACATAAAACTTCTTCAATATAAAAATATGAGGCTTTTAAACTCAATAAATAATTGAATTAACATCCAAGCACCTAGTTGTCTTGACAATAGCAATTCGCACACTAACTAAAGATCATCAAACATGCTCATTAATAATCACAATCTACGAACCTGTAATTTTCAAACTTCAAATTTTAGCACACTTATTTACATGATAAAACATATAAGAAAATTAAATACTACTGCAAATACTTGATACATGTATCACAAGACAAACAAACAAATAAAATTGAGGAAACACATACAATAAATTAGTTAGACATAGAATTTTAAAATGAGAATAAGCACCACCTCCCTGGCAACAGCGCCAAAATTTGGTACGTGTCGTTATGCGTACTAATTAAAACCTTATGCTATCCACATTAATATTATCTAAGTTTAGTACAACGATAAATAAGGGTCGATCCTACGGAGAGGTTTATATAATCTTAAAATCCAAGTTCAACTAATTAAGAGTATTCAACTATTATATACATGTTATTTACTAATATATACATATACACATTGTTTTTGGGGGTTTACGAGACATTTTTATGAACTTAAAAACTACTAAAGATAAGTCAATCCTATATTTACAAGTGATGACAAGTAATTCCACTTTACGCTCATAATATATACGTTCAGAGATTAATAATTTCCTAACCTCGATTATACTTCCAATTTCATAAATCCAAGATTGATTATATAGATTAATTGTAGGAATCCAAGTAGCTAACTCCCCTATACTTCCATACTTTTAATCAACATTGAACTAGGTTGAATATCGATTCTAAACTAATCTAATCACCACAAGTATTTCACAACTTCCGATGATTAAACTAGAAGCATTATAGAACTAGAAGTACATCATTAATCCCTAGTTAATCTACACATATCATATCTTTATGTTTAAATAACTAGTCCAAGTTATATTCTAGTTTGAACTTACAACCATCTTTGCATGCCTAAATTAAACTAGTTGCCACTTGTTGTTATACAATTTAGACTAGGCTAAATCATATAACTAGCAATAATCTCAATTTTATACCTAATAAGATAGCAAATTAAGTGTAAAATTAGAATTTAAACATTACAACCAAACATAACTTGAGTATCCAATTACAAACAATCTTGAATTCAACTAAACATTCAATACTACAATCCAAATATACTTCAAACCATATAATTCAAACTCGATTCAAATATTACAATCCAACTTTAAATTCAAACCATACAATCCAAACTTCTAAACTAACTAGGAAATTCAACAACATAATCCAATTGAATTCAAATACCGGAATCCACTTTTCGAAACAAACTAACAAATTTAACACTACAATCCAACATAATTCAACTAATACAATTCATACATACATACTATGAAATTCAGAAACTATAATCAAGAAACTTCATAACTAATATGAAAGCATAAGAGACAGAAAGAATACTTATGATTCGCACGGAAATTCACCTTCAAAATTTGGATTTCGCACCTACAATCGAGCTTAAACTATAATCAAGAAATCTCTTTTCTTTTTTCTGTTCACCTATTTCCTTTTTTTTCTTTTCTTTTGAATTATTTTCTCTTTTTCTTCTTTGGGATGGTTTATGTCGGGCAAAAATTTTTGCACAATAAATTAGGCTTGCCTTCTCTTGCCTTGGACCAAGATTCATCATTAAACAAAAAAATATTACGATTAAATAATATTAATTATTAAAATAAAAAACATAACATATTATATCTAATAATATTAAAAGTATATAAAATGTATTAGAATAATAATATAAACATACTTATAATATTAAAATAAGGGAAAATAAATATATGAAATCATGCACTTATCAAAGAGCCATTCTTTTTCAACCAATGTAGCTGCCGGAACATATTCAAAGTTTCCAAAAAATCCAAGAACTAGATGGTTGCAATCAGGTTTGGACCGCCAATAGAGTTAGTTGAGCTAAGCAAACCTTGAAAGCATTCAAAATCTTTACTAGGAAAGAATCTAAGGGGAAGCGAAGCCTAAACTCAAAATCTTTACATTTTGATGTCAAAAGTAGTGTAATAAGTTGTCCGTTCAACTTTGAAGCTAAAACAACATGGAAATCTCCTCTTCAACCTCCACCACATAACTAAAAAGTTGAAATAACATGGAATCTCCTCTTCTTCATTACCCTCTTTACAATGTCTGATTGCCTGACAAAGACCTCTGATGTTAAAAGGTAGCTCATTCATTGTGGGTGTATTTAAATCATTGGTATATATGAGTCATTTAATTCGATGCTCAGTTCTCAATCGATACTGAAAGTCATTTTGCGAATGTTATGATGCTTCAGACTTGTGGAACGCTCTTGCCTATTAACGTACAAGGGCCTGTTCTCCCCCATCTTATATTATTTTCAATTGCAATCAGTTCAGTTCAGTTCAGTTCAATTCAGTTGCAATCATTTCAGTTCAGTTCAGTCATTTAATTCTCTTATAATAAAACAAGGATAATTATTATTATTATTATCATTATTATTATTACTACTATTACTATTATAAATATGAATATCATGATTACAATTATTATATTATTATTACTCCAATTACTATTATTTTATTATTATTATTATTTTAATATTGCTAATTATTATTTTGCTAATTATTGTTTTCGATATGAGTCGGCTAATTATATTGAAATGATAATTCAAGCATAAGAAGCACACATTTCAATAATATTTGTCATTGTTCAAAGTACAAACTTTTTAATAGATGACAACATTAATACTATTAATAATAACAACAATAATACTTGTCATTGTTGAAATAAAAAGAAAATACATGTTTTTATAGTTGAATTACTAGGCAAAATAATAATACTATCGAACATTAACTAGTTTTCATAATCGGTTAATTCTTCGTCTTCTTCTTGTCCAAAAATTTGCTCTATTACCTCGGGATTATTCTGCATTGACTCCCATATTTCTTCAGTTATTTGTTGTCGTACTATCGATAAATATTTTTATGTTATCATCATACATATTATGATCAACTCGGCACTCTTTATTGAAAAAAAGAGCTAGAGAGATAATATCTAATTCAAAGAACAGGTTGTGGTGAAACGCCCATTTAGTTTTTATAGGTTGTGCTGAAGTAAAGCTAAACCCTAGTGGCAAAAAATGGCCCAGAATCCAAAAATATTCTCAAATTCCCTAATCCAACTTTCTAAGAAGGTAGGATCGAGTTTCTCCTTAAAGTATGGTTGTTTAACTTTGGCTAGTCTCTCAAACATGTCCCCAGCTGAATCGGGACGCTTCAGCTCTTTCTTGAGTCAGTTTTTCGCCAATATGCGTATAGCAGAAGCTAAATCATTACCATTGTTAGCCATTCTATTATGTGATATGAAATTAATGTAACTCTGCTTTAAGTTTCGATACACAACTTACATGCCATTCTCTATGAAGGCAACATTTGATTTGACCATACAAGATCGCAACAACAAAGGATTTCTCATGAAGTTATAATAATACTAAGTTCATACACTATGAACCATAACAATCATAAATTCATGCATGAATAAATGTTCACATTAATAATCACATATGGGTCAAATGCGACCTATCACAATAATTAAAGAAAATATTCCCTCGTGCACTAAAATACACTATCACTGAACACAAATAACTGAATGATAACTTCCATTCCTCAAATGATACTCTCAATCAGCATATAATCCCAACAATAAGAAATAAGAAAGAATAACAATAATATAAAGCATATGAATATGTAAAAAGTTAGCAGGGAAGAAACGAATAATCATGCTGAAATAACTATTTAATGCAGATATATAATATTTCTATCTTATATGCCCTTCTTATACTACCCATCTCTCACAAACTAAGAAAGAAATCAAAATAACTAGAAGTATTAAAATAATTAAATAAATAAATAATATATTTCGAATTTATATAAATAACGAAAAATAAAATAAAAGAAGAATATGAAGAAGTTCGAGTGTTCGAATTCTTTAATAAAAAAACATTTCGAAAAGTGATTGGAACAAAACGAATTAATTGGAGCTCGATTTCTAAGAAATCCATTTGTTAGGCGCCTAAAAAAATTTAAAGTTGGCATGAAAGGCCAATAAAACCTAAAACTCCAAGATACCACTTTGTAATACCTTGATAATTTTCTATTTTCTAAAATACCTTTTTAATATAAAACTTATAGAATGATCAAACTATTATCGCCCGTGTGATAACGTATCGGCTTATTAAGAATTTTGCAGCGGAAACCATAATAAATAAACTTTAGAAATAAATAGTCAACCAAAAAGCTAACTCTCAAAGTCCAACTTAAAAAGTCGAAGTTAACGACGAAAATTCAAAAGTCAAATAAACTAAATAGTCAACAGAAGCTCTCCAATCCTGAACCCATGATGCATCATCAAATCTGTAAATGACGATACACTATTAATCCTTTGAGACTGATCACCGAATGGGTCATCGCATGATCAATAAGGCATAGCCATGATCAGCATACACACAAAAAGAACGTAATCTCATCTTCAAACATGTAAATGATGATGCACTATTGATCCCTTGAGATTGCTCATCAAATGGGTCATCACATGATCAAATAAGGCATAGCCATGATCAACATACACATACAAAGCACGTAATCAGCAAAGCTGAGTACTACATACTAAATAAATAAATAAGAAACCTAACAAGATACTAATAAATAATAAACACGGATAAATAACAATAAAATAACATTGCAGACTACTTTTACTGAACTAAACTTCATAACTAATAGATCAATTAAATTAGATGGAATAGTCAACGGAACGAGTTGTCTAAACCAACAACAATGTTCAGTTTAGAAGACGAAATACGAGGCGACTCCGTATTCCCCTAACCTACGATATCGAGGAACCTTTAAAATAAAAATAGGGTACAGTGATAAGTTCGGTCCCAAGAAAAGCCATGGGCTACCACCATGTACTCTAACTCATACTTGTCCAACACTTCAGACGTGCACGAGTGTCAAGCTATTGCTATCCACGTTTCTCTTTACATGATTAATAATTTATTCACTTGTTATGACTCCCAAGTAGGACAAAAAATATAATCATCAAACAATTATAAATTAACTTCCATTTTTTATCTTAGGATTAGATAAGGTGATCAACAACGACTTAACAACCGAAGATTAATTTCAACTTTAATTCATAACCTTCCTTTATTTGTTGAACCAAGTCAACAACCAATCAACCTTTCATAGGAATAATAATCCACTTACCAAATAAGACCCCCAGTCCTTATAAATTAATTAAATTATCCAAAAGGAAAAAACATGATTCCATCATGATCCAAACCAACATATATATTAATCCCTCATATGAATTAATACAATCAAATTCTCAAATCACATATGCTTGCATCAATCTTCCATAAAAACATAATATAAATATCATAACCAACATGCTTCACGCAACTGCATAAAACATGCAAATCCAATTTAATAGAAATCACATATGAACTAATAAAAGTTCTCTATACATATACTACATAATTCTCATCCTAAGGACATGATACTAATCCAATCAACACATAGGTATGTACGTACCTTATGAAGACAAATCGAGAGGCCACTTTCACAACTTTAAAAGCCGCCTAAAGAGAATTCTTCGCCTAAAACAACCAATATAAATCCACAATCAATCCTTTATAAACTCACATCAATAATAAAATACTTCAAACCCTTATTAAAAGTGTTTAAAAACCTTTCACATCATTGAAACTTAGTTATCACAACCTCCTAGTATAGTATTACTACACTAGTTGTCAGAAACCATTAAAACTCATGTTTAAATCATCGAAACTTCAAGACCAACACTCTTTTTAAATTTACAACAACATATTATATATTAAAACTCTTTTTAAACATACTTATAATCATAAGAATACTCAATTTGACAAACTATAATATACTACTATGATTTTCCAACTCATAAAACCCTAAAAATCCATGCTTAAATTAAAATCTCAATTCAAACATAATAAGTAAATCTGAATTTTAATTCCTTCATTACATAAGTTATATATTCTTAGTTATGCATTTAAATAATCAAACTATAACTTTTAAACATAACCATATTAAAAAAAATCTTAAAAATACAAGCTTTGCATTGAAAATAACTTGAGGAAGAAGAAAAAAAACCAAACAACAGAGAGGACTAAGAAAGTCACGACAAGGAGGGAGCAGCGTTGCTGCCGCCGGCTGCTGCTGTCGGTGATGGTGGCGGTCGACCAGTGGTGGCGCCGCCGGAGCTGCTGGCTGGAGAGAAGACCGAAGCAGGAGGAAGAGAAAATCGGGGGAGAGGGAGGCCGAAAGAAAAAGGAGAAAAAGGAGATAGAAAATAAATGTGTTTAATGCGTGAGAATTTGTGTAAATAAGGGTATTTATAGGTTCCCCCATTAGGGGTGCAATAAAGAGTTGCACTTTTAATTGGTTAGTTAAATGAGAGTGCTCATAGAAAAAGTTATTAGATTTGGGCTCCTCTAATCCAATATTAAAATCTTTTTACTTTAACCCCACTAGTTTAGTTACAAATTTCAAAACATGACGAAATAAAATATTTGATTACTTAAAATCATTCAATAATTCTTTTGCCTTTTAAATAGTCAACCTTTTAAGAAATATAATTATATAAATTCTAAAGCATACTAATAGTATATATATATATAATAGTATATATATATATATATATATATATAATAGTATATATATATATATATATATATATATATATATATATATATATACATACATACATTAAAATATATTTATAAAATTCATAAATTTACAAGGGATTACGCTGGGACACTAATATATAATTATCAAGCCTTAATTCCTTTTATTTCTCATTTCTTGTTTCTCATGCCTACGCGCTTGTGGGGGATTGTTGGAATATATCCCAAAGAATGCGAAGGCGGGTACATGTTGCGCAAGCATACATGCTGCGGTTAAGGATGGAAACCCAGTCCAAATCTGAGTCGAAGGAAAAAATTCGAATCGGCTCCGACAAAAAAGTAATCCGACTCCGTTTGAAGAGCCCGACTCAAAATCGGAGGAGGGTCGGAGTCGGATCTCATAAAATAATCCGACATCTGAATCTGACTCTGACGTTGAGTCAATCAATCCTTTTTTCTTATTTATGTTGTATTATTTATGTATAACCTGACTTTGACTTTTAGCCAATTGCATTATACTTCCTTCGTTTATAAATAGTTGCACCATTTCTAACTTTCATGTATGCCGATGTATGTTTTCAGCCATTAATATCTTTAATTTTCAGTAAGGGAAATATATAAAAAGCTTATATTAAAAAAAAATTTACATCGAGACAAATCTAATAAAACCCCACATGACTATGTTTTTCCTAAAATATAAATCACTAAAGACAATCTAAGTGTAAGATGTGAATAGTGCACAAAATAGAAGTGGTGCAACTATTTCTAATCGGAGGAAGCATATGATTTTTCCATTGAAAAAAATGATTGTTAAAATAATAGTAATATTTAGATTATTTGTAGAACTATATAAGATTTCCATATGATTATTAGAATAAATTGTAATGATTAGATTATTGTATTATAGAAGACTATTCTATTATAAAAAATGAACTGAAAAATAAGTCGGACCGGGTTCTGAGTCGGATGTTCCAATTTTAAGTCGGGTCGGATTCGAAGTCGGATCGGATGTCCGGATTTTAAGTCGGGTCGTATTTGGATTTTCGGATGTCGGGCTCAGATTTAAAATCCGACTTCTTGTACGGTCGGAGTCGGATTATGCATAATCAGGTCCAAATCCTAGTTGCGGGCCACACGAGCATGCTCCGAGCTACGCAAGGTGGACGATGTGTTGCACATCGTGGCTATGTCGAGCATAGAGTTTTCGCTTCAGGCGCAAGCTTTGAAACCAAGCCAATTTTGCTGAAAGCCTACCGCGACTTGTGGTGCCTGTTGTGACACGTGGTCTGGGTCATGTCACGTGGTGGATCGCCGGGAGCAACCCTCGACTCGCGTAAGTTTCCACGACTCGCGGTTATCGGAGAGTTGCATAAACCTTATTTCTTTTATTTTCAGATTTATTTTGTTTTCCTTAACCCTCATATAAATACTTTTTGGTCGTTTTTCTCTTGCTAAATCATTATTCATTAACTCTAAAACACGAGCCTATGTTTTTTTACCTAAGATTTGAGCAGTTCTTGAGAAATTCCAACCTTTGGGTTCGGATTGTAGAATCCAAGGGTGTTGTGTAAACTTTGGGTGGTGTTTGTCATTAGAAGCCTGCAGTGGTATGGTGGCGAAATTGCTTCTAACGGTGGCGAAATCGCTTTAAAAGCAGTAGTTTCCTTACCACGGCACAACATTGTTTGATCATACATGATTCAATCATATTAAGTTAGTTTAGTTGATAAATATTTGCAGATAAGTCTCTTCTATTCTATTTTGTGTCAATATTATTTATTTGTTCTTCTTGAATATTTTAATCACACTAATTATTTCCAACATGAGGTGCTTTTAAGTTTTAAGCTAATCGTACACATCCATGTCAATATATGCATCTTTGTTCTTTCATCATCTTAATATAATTACATTATCTTATAATCGTCCCATAAATATTCCCACATACTGTAATACTGTAATTGTTAGTTTGACTCAAAATGCTCTGAATTTTGGACTGATAAATCATGTGTAACTTTGCAGAAAGTAAGTGGGGAGCCTATGGTGGATGTAGAAAATTCTGAGACATACCTTGTGTTTTTATCTGGTTATTCGTCTCATATATGGTTTTACATATAATGTGTGTTCATTGCATTGCATTGCATTGGGATCTCGAATAGCAGTGGTTCCTTTTCTATTAATATATTTAATACTCATCTCAGTTTTACTATATTCCAATTGACCGTGCTTAGCTGTCTCATTTTTCGGTCAAAAATGCAAAAGATGGGTATGAAGGTATGACTATCTACTGCTACTTGGTTTCTTACGAGTCGCAGTAAATAATTTATTTATTATGCTGAGAAATGTTTAGTTCTTGTTTCTAATAATCTACTATTAGCACAACATCTATATACTTAACCTCACCTCTACCTCTGTATCAGTAGAGCAATGCTAAACAAGCGCTGTTACCTGATGCGTAAAATGAACTTCATTAGTAACTATTAACTAGTAATAAATTGTAGTTGTTGGAGTTAAGGCTTGGAAAAGCCTTGGCTCATTTTATTGTTTGTCCCACATTGCTTGTGGGAGGGAATCCCTCCTTGTTTTTATATTCCCTCCCTCCTTCCTTCTATTGAGTTGGTATTTGAGATGTTTTTGTGGTTGGATGTCATGATTGGTTTGGGCTTGCTATCACATGCGCGCCGCCTAGACTGGACCAGGACTTTGGGCTTTGGGGAGTAAAATTAACTTAACTAAAGTTTTGGACCCAGGACTGAGCGCATGTGTGGCAGTTTTGTGACTGTTGGAGATTTGTAACGGTTTGACCGTTACAGGATTGATGGCAATCTCTTATGATCCACCCTTTTATTGTTGTCCGTTTTTGGCCTGATTTTTCCTATAAAATCAGTGTCTTCTGATCAGTTATATACACAACACAAAACACTCTCCTTCTTCTCTTCTCTTCTTCTTTCTTTTCCTGGGTTTCGTGCATTTCTCCAAAGCTTGGTTTGCTAGTGGTGGCATCCTAAGCTACTATGTCAACCTTGGGGAGCGTTCCGGCCAAGTTCGATAACCACCTTTGTCGGGCCGTAATTGCTTTCAAGTCAGTGGTCTCCTACCACGACACAGTCTTGAAAGATTTCTTTTCTGTCATTGCGAATTATCAGTTTATAACAATTCTAGCTCATCGCTAAATATCTCGGTTGGTAATGCACTATAATTATCTCTCAAGGAAATCTTTGATTTGCTAAATTATGGAGCTATCTAGAACTCCATGAGGTAAGATACTAGATAGTTCAAGCTCCTTGCATAGGTCGGCAAGTTTTGATTATACATACTAGATCATTCTGGAGAATGTAAAACAAAGATAGCTCTACCACTTTCCTATGCATTTGTTCAACCGACATCATGCCCTATAAATTGGGAAGATGGGCATCCATTTGCATCATTACAAAAGATCAACCAACAAGCACACAACTACAAGAAGTCATACCTACAAGCCTTTCTCTATAGCCCTCCTTGTACACAATCCACCTATTTTATCAATCCACTATTCCTTTTTGTATTACTCCTTTGTGAGTGTATATTATTGTGAGAGTTGTATTTGTACTACTTGACCTTATAAGTTTTGGGTGACTCTTGTACTCTCCTATTTTCATATAGTGGATTTCGGACCACAATCTTTGCAACGGGAACCATTGTTCATAGAGACGGATCTTTTCTTCACCGATTTATAATCTATAAAGTGATCTTTTTGAGAACAAATACAGTAGGTGCAACCGGAATCAAGCACCCAATTAGAAATTCTACTTCTTCCAGGAGAAGTAGCCAAAAGAACATCATCAAATTCTATTTCACTTAAATTGGCTTGTGTGATTTCTAATGCTTTTTTCTCATTTTCTTCTCTTTCGAGCTTTTTCTTTAATTTTAAGCAATCAAAAACATCGTGCCCATGCATCTTACAATATTTGCATAAATTTTTAGATTTATGCCCATTATGGCGCTATTTTTAGTACTTATTTTTCCGTGTGATCTCCCTCCTACATTTAATCCTTCTGCATTATCATTGGAATGCACTTCAAGGTTAAATTTTTCTTTTGAGAGAAAATGAGATTGAACATCTTCAAAACATAAGGTATCATTGTTACCATATAACATGATTTCCTTGAAGTGATTGTACGAAGGAGGTTGGGAGACAATTAACAACACAGCTTTATCCTCATCTTCAATCTTGACATCCAAATTTTCAAGATCAATAATAATAGACATAAAATTCACTGAAATGGGATTGGATAGAAGTACCTTCGACCATCCAAATAGTGTAAAGCCTTTCCTGAAGACGGAGTTTATTAGCGAGACCTATAGTCATGGAGAGAGACTTGAGCTTCCACCATAGCCCTGCATCGGTCTCCTCGTGAATAACCTTGCATAATACCTCCTTGGCTAGACATAGTTGGATCGTAAATAATGCTTTTTCATCTGATCTAACTCTTCCATTGCTCATTAGTCATATTAGATGGCTTTTTCTGCTTGCCATCAAGTGCCCTTTTTAATCCGCTCTGTGTGAGAACGGCCTTCATCTAGACTTTCAAGATGCTAAAACTGACCTTGACATCAAACTTCTCAATCTCGAACTTCGTTACCCAAGACATCTTTAATATAATAACACTCTAAACAACGTTTGGCTCAGATACCACTTGTTACGGTTGTGAGTGCATAGTGGAAGCAATTTAAAGATGTAGAGATTGAGAAAAATAATAGATACCACTTGTTAGGGTTGTGAGTACAAGAAACCTAAACATTATTAGGGTGAGTATACAATTAAACTCTCACTATAGTAAGAAACTCACAAAAGTGTATTACAAATAAGAATAGTGGATTAATTATACAAGGAGGGTTAGTATACAATAAAACTCTCACTATGGTTGATGATTTTTTTGATGATCCTCGAAGCTAACATAGAACGCCTCATATATAGGTGCTAAAGTCGGCCAAAAATTTTCTTGCATGATGGTTCCTCATGAATCTAGATTTCTCTAGTTGAATATCAGACATTTGCCGACATCATGCCTTGAATTATTTTTCCCAAAATGATTTCTAGAGAAATCATGATCAATCATGATCTTCCATGAGATGAGAACATACCTTTATTGTGTTAGACTTTTGGGCTTAAGAAATCTGGGCCATCTAACCCAACATACATGGTTATATAGGATTAAATCTCACTATAAGCTCTTTAAGAGAGGTATTTCTCACAAATTAGCATTCCCCTTCACTCAGCCAATGAATCTGAAATGACATATAGATATTAAAGTAGTATAAGCTTATCCAAAATCCTTTTAAACTAATCAACTGAAGAATTACTTTGAACATAAGGATCGATTAACTTTTTTTGGAGATGAACTTTAGATATAACCCCATACAAAATGAGTTTATATAATCAGAAAATTACTGAGTCGTGGGTTCCCAAGGCCTAAGGTTGCCTCTAAAATAAGCTAGTAGTATCTCAGAGCTGAGCTCTCGGGTAAAAGAAAATGTCTTTAATTTACAGTGTAAAGTTCGGATGTTGACCAGTCTCCCCAGCCCCAGCTCCAGTACAGGCCCCCAGCTCCCCAAATCAAATTGCATAAAGTTTAAGGTCCCCGCTTAAGGCCCTAACATTCCCAAGGGTTCCCTCCCTCTCCACTTTGTACACTTCATAACACATCTTTTAATATGAGAACAGAGAAACTATCATTGATAAGACGTTATAGAGGCGAAGTCAAATTTGGTTAAGAAGGGAGGTTAAGTATACTTCTGTTTTTTATTATTATATTGTGAGGGTCTATTTACTATAATTCTTATTTTTTTTTATTTGGATTTCTTATATATTATAGGCAGTGTCGGATTCAATATTTATCTTGCATGGGTTCGGAAATGTTCGAAAGAAAACCAAGAAGGATAATCGATAAAAAATATTTGGATACATTAATCCGGATATCAATTTAAACTAATAAACAGTAAGTTCACCAATTGTGACTTTATTTTATCAAGATATATTATTTATTTATTTCTATCAATATATTAGCTAAATAAGTGTTAAATTAGTCGCATAATATTATGGTAAGAAGTTGTATGCATGTTAAGAAGACAAAACCAAAAAATAAGTTTAAAGGCGAAGTTGTATGTATGGTAAGAAGACAAAACCAAAAAAGTACAATGCAACTTGTATTAGGAAAATAGGAGATTGCCAAAAGAAAAGATAAAAAAGGGTTTTTTCACCAAATACCCCCGACAAATTAAAAAATTCACCAAATACCCCTCAATGTTTCAAAAATGCACCATATACCCTTGAGTTTTCTAAAACGTTCACCAAATGCCCTTTTTGTAACTTCCGTTAACTTCTGGTTAGCTTTATTTACCATTTTGCCATCATTAAGCCCTAAACCTAAAATCTAAACCCTAATCCTAAACAATAAACCAAACCCTAATCCACCCTTAACCCTAACCGTTAATGTTATTTACAATATTGCCATCAATAACCCCTAATCCCTAATTCTAACCCTACCCCAAACCCTAACCCACCCTTCTCTCCCATTCTTAGTGCGGTTACTTGGCGGAAGAATAATGCTTGTGCCGAGGTTAAATGATGTTGAGTAAGCTATCTGGCGCTAGGATTAACCAAGCATGGGGGTTAGGGGGCAACTCCCCCGAACTTTTTCGACGTATACGTTTCCCGATGAGGGAGATCTCATGAATTCCAGAGTCGGGGTAGATGAGGTATGGTCACCCCCTTTACCTTGACCGACTACTACTTGGCCGAGGTTGACTCCTGAGTCGGGACTAAGGAACCCCGACAGGGATGAGAGGATGACCGTTAGACCGCCGGCCATATTCGAGAACATTTAGGATTATGGTTCCCCGGGAGATCTGCTCGTAGCCCCCGTCCCGAGAGTGGATAGAGCTATAGGTTTCGAGGGGTGTATTGACAACCCCGATCCCGAGCAGGTTCAGGGCGCGAGGGAATCTCCCGCCCGTGCTTTAACATTTGTACCTCGATTGCCCAGCAGCTTATAAGTCCCGAGGGGTACATCCACAACTACGAACCCGAGCAGGTCCAGAGCGCGTGGGAGTACCCCCGCCAAGGCTTTAACCTTGGTACCTTGCTTGCCTGGCAGCTTATAAGTCCCGAGGGGTGTACATTCACAGTCGCGAACCCGAGCAAGTCCAGAGCGCGCGGGAATGCCCCCGCCAAGGCTTTAACATTGGTACCTTGCTTGCACGGCAGCTTATGAGTCTCGAGGGGTGCACTCACAACGCCGAACCCGAGCAGGTCCAGAGCGTGCATGAGGGCCCCCGCCAATGCTTTAACTTTTACATCTCGGTTGCCCAGCACTTCCGTTGGTGTGCGCCTTTGACGAATTTCGAGGGCGACGACCCACACGGCATACACCTATGTGTGGTCTAGCTCCCGAGGGGGTTGCCTCCACTTGGGCTTGCGTGGGCGATTTTGGGGAAAGAGATTAGGACTCGGGGGCCAAGGAGACCTAAGGTGGGTGGTCCCGAATTGGTGGGATGGACAAGGAAGGGTTGCTCAACTCGGGGGTTAATGAGCCCTTCCCTTGGGATCCCGAGTTGGTCCTGGGTGTACTTAGCTCTTTTCAAGCTAAGTATAGAGCCCCTTGGATTAACCAAGAGGTGATGGACCAACTCGGGGGGGAATGAGCCCTTCCCATGTGGATCCCGAGTTGGTCATAGGTATACTTAGCTCTTTTTAAGCCAAGTATAGAGCCCCTTGGATTGACCAAGAGGTGATGGTACCCAACTCGGGGGCTAATGAGCCTTCCCATATGATCCCGAGTTGGTAATGAATGTACTTAGCTATTTTCTTAACTAAGTGTTAATCCCCTTGGGTTGACCAAGAAGGGGTACTCAACTCGGGGGCTAATGAGCCTTCCCATGTGATCCCGAATTGGTCATGAATATGCTGTGTTTTTCGAGGGGGTCTCACGACGCTACTCGGATCCCGATTAGGTCCAATTAACGATGCTTAGCCGTTTTTCGGCCAAGTTGCTAGGACGCTCCTCTTATGACCGAGGAAGTGCCAACGAATGAGTTTCTCGACTCGGGGGGCTAATGAGCCCCATGTTTTCCGAGGAGGTTTCACGACGCTACTCGGATCCCGAGTAGGTCCAATTGTCGATACTTAGCCGTTTTTCGGCCAAGTTGCTAGGACGCTCCTCTTATGACCGAGGAGGTGCCAACGAAGGAGTTTCTCGCCTCGGGGGGGCTAATGAGCCCCATGTTTCCCGAGGGGGTCGATTTGTTTGCACTTAGCTATTTTCGCTAAGTGATAGGGTACTCCTGGCATGGCCGAGGAGGTACCATGAGATGTATGCTCGACTCGGGTGGATAATGAGCCCCATGTTTCCCGAGGAGGTTGATTTGTTTGCACTTAGCTATTTTCGCTAAGTGATCGGGTACTCCTGGCATGGCCGAGGAGGTACCGTGAGATGTATGCTCGGTAGGCCTGGCAAAAGTCGACCCAACCCGAGAACCCGACCCGAACCCGACCCGAAATTAGCGGGTTTGGGTTGAGATTTTCAACCCGATTAGTTAAATGGGTCGACCTGAACCCGACCTGAAAGTTAAATGGGTCAGGTTCAGGTCGAATTTTCTGACCTGAAATTGACCCGCTTGACCTGATTTGTAAATGGGTCAAAATCAGGTCGGGTCAACCCGTATAACTTAACCCGAATAATTTAATTAAAAAGACATTTTCCAGCCCAAAGATGTTGGGCCCATAAATTAATATCAGCCAAAAAAAAAAAGGAACCCTAAAAATCTACCTCCTGTCCTCACTCCTCACTGAGCCGACATCACTCACTAAATTTCTAACCCTAATTTCTCTCTCACTCTCTCTGTCTCTCACTCTCTCACTCTCTTTCTTCGTCGCCGCTACAACTCGCCGACATCTACTCTTCACGAGTACTATTAGCAACAACACTACAACAGTCCGAATTTCTTCAACTGGTGGAAGCCGAACAAATCACAGAAATTCAATCGAGAAATTTCGTCTTCGTCTTCGTTGGTCTTCTACTCTTCTTCGTCTTCTTCAACATTCAGGTATTTTTTTCTTTTCTGCTATTTCATTTTTTCTGCTATCTTCGTCTTCTTTTTTTCTTTCTTTTCTTTTCTGCTATTTTTTTTCTGCTATTTCCTTTCATTTTTTTATGTTATTTTTATTTCATTTTTTTCTGCCATTTTATTTTATTACGTTTTGTTTTTTCTGCTATTTCATTTCGGTTTTTATGCTATTTTATTTCGTTTTTATTTCTTCTATTTCATTTCGTTTTTTCTGCTATTTCATTTCGTTTTTTTGTATGCTATTTTATTTCATTTTTGTTCTGTTATTTCATTTCGTTTTTTATGCTTTTTTTTTTCCTTTTTTTTCCTTCTATTTCATTTCGTTTTTATGCTATTTTATTTCATTTTTTTAATGCTTTTTTATTTCATTTTTCTTTCTGCTTTTTCATTTCGTTTTTTATGCTATTTTTTATTATTCTGTTTCCTTCTAAAGTTGATTGAAACTGAACATTCTCTGTTTCCTTATATGCTATATTATTCTGTTTCTCTGTTTTTTCAATGAGAATTTCATTTCGTTTTTAGCAGCAGGAGAGTTTTATTTCATAATCAAAAAACAGAACATTCTCATTGATTGAAACTGTTTTTTTATTATTCTGTTTTCCTATTTATTTGTTAAATGTTCTGTTTTTTTATTGTTCTGTTTTCCTATTCTTCTGCTATGTTAAATGTTCTGTTTTCTGTTTTTCTACTCTTTATTTATTTGTTTACTTTGGTTTCCAGCTTAATATGGCTGATGAAGACTTCAAGGAGCAGATTGAGCTCTCATCAGAGGCAGAGGAGGAGATTGACTCCGCTCGTACAAATGCTAATAAGGATTTGGTTTTGTGAACTTGTGGTTGTTTAACTCTAAAACATTAAGGATTTGGTTTGTAATATTTGGTTGGTAATATTTTTAAGTATGAACTTGGTACTTAGTAGTTAGTATTATATATGTTATTGCCAAGTATGAACTTGGTTGGCTAAGTTTATTGAAATTTCATTGAATTATGCAATTGTTTTGAATGTAAAAAAAAAATCAGGTTATATGGGTTGGGTCAACCTGAAAAAATCAGGTCAAACAGGTTCAGGTTGACCCATTTACAACCCGTTTAAAAAAAATCAGGTCAAACAGATCAGGTCAGGTTGACCCGATAACTTTCAGATCAGGTTAGGGTTAGTGATATTGACCCGAAAATATAAACAGATCAGGTTCAGGTTGGGGGTTTTCAACCCGAATTAACTTGACCCGAACACGAACCCGACCCAACCCGACCTGATTGACAGGCCTAATGCTCGGCTCGGGGGGATAATGAGTCCCATGTTTCCCGAGGAGGTTGATTTGTTTGTTCTTAGCTATTTTCGCTAAGTGATAGGGTACTCCTGGCATGGTCGAGGAGGTACCCCGTGATGTATGCTCGACTCGGGGGGATAATGAGCCGCATGTTTCCCGATGAGGTTGATTTATTCGGACAATGACAATCGGTCGGGGCGCTCCTCCACGACCGAGGGGGTGCCATTGGAGAATTTCTTGACTCGGGGGGGGGGGGGGGGGCGACGAACACCATCATACCTCCATCGAGTGCATTTATTGGACCAGCTGATGGGTTCAAGCAATTAGCCCCACGCTGAATGAACGGATCGGGTAGCCTTTTTCCTTCCCGAAGCGATCGTCTAGCGGAACCTGAGAAAGATTCCTGATCTGGAGTACCATGTCGGTCCCGGGAAGGGGGGGAGGATTCGAGATTTTTCTTTCTTTATAGGTGCCCTAACGTGCAAGAGCCCAAAATGTTATGTTTTCCAAGGCCAATCTAGCTAGGTCACTGAGTTAGACCCTCAAGTCTCCCGTGTTGGAGGAGAAAGAGCCCCATATTTTCCAAGTGGTATACATGTGTCGCTACCGAGCCAAGCTAGACAACAGACTAGCTAAGAGGGGGACCAAGCTGTTTTTCCCAAGTCGATCTTCTTTCTTTTTCGAGTTACATACTCTCCCGAATCGAGAAGGGTAATGACATACATAGCAAAATTTTGGCTTAGTATTGAGCCCCCTGGCATGGCCCAGAAGGGTAATGCACAATGAGCACTCCATAGTAATCCCGAGTCGGGTGTTGAGATACTCATGCTAAGGGTTGAGCTCCTTGTTGAGGCCGAGAAGGGTAATGCACCAACTCGATGCTAATGAGCCCTCCATGATGATCCCGAGTTGGGTGTTGATCCCCCTGGCAAGGCCGAGAAGGATAATGCACCAGCTCGGGGGCCAATAACCGTAGTAATCCCGAGTTGGGTGTTGAGATACTTAGCCAAATTTAGGCTAAGTGTTGAGCCCCTTATTGAGGCCGAGAGGGTAATTGTATTCCGGAGATGTTCTCGACTCGGGGAGGCTATAGGGACCCCGTGCTTCCCGAGGAAGTGTTAGCAGAGAAGTTCTCGACTCGGCAGGGATAATAAGCCTCAAGCTGCCCGAGGAGGTCTCTTTTGTCGGAACGATGCTACTCGAATGCCGAGTAGGTCCTAATAAGCGATACTTAGACATTTTTTGGCTAAGCTGGTTGGGGCACATCTCTCACGACCGAGGGGGTGCCATTGGAGAAATTATCGACTCAGGAGGCTAATGAGCCTCTACTTCCCGAGGAGGTCTTGTTCGCCGGAATGCTGCTACTCGGTGTGGTATGACAACAGGGTGGGAGTTCTTCGGTCCAGGTGAAGAGCTCTTGTCTTCCTTCAGTCGAGTGCCATGTTGCTCTCGGTATGTGACTTTGAGATGTAGCATCCCCACAGACGACGTCAAACTGTTTCATCCTAGAAACTGTCAAAAGTAAGTGTAGTGTTGAGAGTCTTTAAATCCCGAGAAGGTCTGAAGAGCCAAGGAGGAGGTCTCCGATAATCCTGCAAAATACAATGAAATACTGGCCCGGGGGTGTTTCCAGGAAAGCCCCTCCGACGCTCAAGTCAGTTGAGATTGAGGTAGAGAGAGAAAATGAGTAAATGTAGAGAGAGATGCTCTAGTTTTGTTAGGCGAGAATTCTGATGAGACAACTCCTATTTATAGAGGAGGAGACCTGTAATAAATGAAGGCATTTTAGTCAATTTCAGCTGGTGGAGGATTATGTTCAGCTCATTTAGAATGGAGTTTGTAGAGGAAATTTATGTTTTTGCTGGTTTCTACTTTAGTATATATTACCTCTGTTTTTTATTAGTTGCGACAAATGACTTTTGCACAAATATTAAGGAAAAGGGAAATAGATTAAGATTTGACCCAATTGCCTATATTTTTTTGCATATGTGGTAGTCAACAACTTTACTTTGAAAGGAAATGTTGTATCTAAATAATAACACCTATACATTGAAATCATTGCATCTAAAAAAATAGAGGAAGTACTTCATCTACTGTTTTTCTATTGCAACAATTGAGTTTTCATGTTTGTCAATGCATAACTTTAACTATTAATATCCTTAATTACTTTCTAGTAAAAATTATGCAAATTTGATATTTTGGATGTATATATCGAGACGAATCTAACAAGACCCCATATGACCATATTTTTTTTCCTTAAATATATAATAATCTCAACATATAGTGAAACATTGGTGAATAAATAATGTAAAAATCTCATTGTTGCAATTGAAAAAGAACGTATATATTACTCATTTATCGTTCACTATATATTTACATCTTTTTTATGTTTGTGTACTTAGTTTAAAATATTGTTATCTTGAGTCCTATCTTCTTTTTTTCACTTTCCTCAACATCATATCTAGGATCGATGTATGCTATGCAACGAGCTTTGACTAATCTAAACTTTGATAAATAATTAAAAGCAAAGTCTAAAGGAAACAAATTCGGCCATGCTCATCTTCTAACATTCATATCAATTAGGATGGTAATTTTTTGATGAAGAACTGGCTAGATTATCATGTGTCATGACTTGAGATGTTAGTCATGCATTTTGTTTATGTCCTCACGGTTCACAGAAACAAAAAGTGTGTATGGTATAATTTTGTGGGATCTCTTTGCTTCTAATTCATTTAAACTATTTTGGATAGTTTCATACTTTGTGATTGGTGTTTATCTCCAAAATATATGAAAATTTTGACCTACAAATGCATCGTCCACAATGATGATTTCTTTAAGATGTAGCAAAATATCAATAGAAGTCAAAAATATTCGGGCAGGGGTGTTAATGAGTCTCACCTGTTCGCGGGCAGTTTAGGATCGACTCTGTCAAAGCTCGGTTCGTGGTGGCTTGGCTTGACTCGGATTCGGAGTCGGCTGGAGACTTTAACGAACCGAGATGAACTAGGCAAAACTCGGTTCGAAAGATCGTGAACAGGCTCGATTATAATTATATATATATATATATATATATATATATATATATATATATATATATATATATATATATTTATATACTACCCCCATATTTTTTAGTTGCAACATTTGCTTTTGTGGCACTATTCATCAACCAACTTTGTTAAACTATCTCACATCATTGTATAAGGAAAAAACATAGTCAAGTGGGGTCTTGTTAAATTCTTTTCAATGCGAGGATTCCAAATATCAAATTTTTATAACTTTTACTTACATCCAATAAGAAATATTAACATTCAAAGAAGCATCTCGACCAACGTGAAAAAGCAAATGATGCAACTAAAAGAATACAGAGGTAGTGTATACATAAATATATTAATCTAGTATTACACAATAATAAGATAATAGTTTCATTGTCTAAAAGAAAACTTATAAATCTCAAATATTAAAAAAAGACATGTAAAAAATAGGGGCGATATAGAGTCAAGGTTGTTTGTAAACAATTCGAGTGCGGCTCGTTTAAATTTTTGTCAAAGCTCGACTCGAACAAAGTTCGGCTCGTTAAACTTCAAGGTTGGCCCGAGCTCAAATAAACTTAAATGGAACAACCCGAATAGATCACAGTTCAGGCTCTGCTCGACTGGTAAGCGTTCTTAGGGAAAGAGAAGCAATTCTAAGAATATTTTTGCTAGTCACTACGATGAAATATGTGCAATGGGATCTTGGTAGCGTCTTGTTTCTTATAAGTTGCTCCATTATCATCTAAAACCTCTTACTTTTATGTTGTTGTACTCGTCCCAAGGTCAATATATTCCCCATTGTACTCCCTCCAATGAATGTCAACGAGTAGGATATAGATTGGATCCTCAAGGATGCAGATACAAATCTGTTCTCAGGCATGGATGCAGATCCGACCTTAATCTGCTAGGTAATAAAATTGAGGATCCATATCCAAATTCAATGGATCCTACGAATTTGGGTCCAATACGGGTCTTGACCTATTTTATTCCAAAATGACCCTAATTTTCACAATGATTTAAGATTTTTAAAACGTCGGCGAAGGTGATGGCTGCTCATGGCTTCAATTGATTAACGGAGTTCTCTGCGTCGTGGCTCGTGGGCTTGTGGCTCGGTGATTGGCTCGTGGAGTTGTGGTCGGAAAAAGTGATTGGTACTTTATTAGGCGAAGTGACCAATAAAGATGATACTAGAAGAATTTATTGGTGTTCGGTAAAAAAAAAAAGTAGTAAATTTGACCTACTTCAGGATATATTACTCATTACACAACTAAATTCACAAACTTGTCTTCCAAAAAGCTCCAAGTAATGGCTTTTTCAAAATTATGTGGACTCAAACCTCTCTTTCAATCCTATCTCAAACAAACACTCCCATTAGAGAATTGGATAAGTTGCACCTCTCTATTCATCTGAAACCTCTCTTTTTACCCTAAAACTCTCTCAATCAAATATGTGTAAAGTAACAAGAAAGTATAATTTACTTATCCAAAAAAAACAGGAAAATCATTTTAAACCTCTAGTGTTATTCATTTTCACATAGTTGATCAAAAGATTTTGTTAGCAAGGATGCTTAGATATGGCTTTTATTAACAATGGCATATATAAATTATTCCCTAATGATTAACAAGCTGGTTGGTACTTTATAAGCAAAGCAAAGGAAACCAAAGATGTACATTGAAAAGAAGGGAAAGGAAGAAAAATTAAAGTAATTGGAAAGAATCCAACATTTGGTTAGCTAGTAGGTGAAGAAAGAAAGTAAACAAAAAGGACAAATAAAGATAGAATACTTTTAAAATTATATTCCCTCTCAAAATAATCTTCCTAAATTCTTTTTTGAAGGTAAAATCTTCCTAAATTTTGGAAGAAAGGAAATTGAACATTTTATACAATACTTTTTCCAATACTTTTTTCCTCTTCCTATGAGATCTCACATGATCTTTGGAGCCAAAGACTTATTACTCGATTGGAATTCTTCACTCACTTACTTCGAACATGGCCTTAAGTAAGTATTAAATTAATGGATCAATACAAACTTTAGCATCTAAAATACTTTTTAAGTATTTGACTAAACAAAATACCTCTTCACTCACTTACTTCGAACATGGCATTAAGTAAGTATTAGATTAATTGATCAACACAAACTTTTGCATCTAAAATACTTTTTAAGTATTTGACTAAACAAAATACCGATATCTTAAGATACCACAAGGTCCGATAATTATTAGTATACACCATTGTTCTTAAAATCTCGATTGAGATCTTAAGATCCTACGTAGGATCTTCGTTTTGTAGGATCCTTCGATACTATGGAACCACAAAAAATCACATAGTATGATCTTTATTAAATTTAGAGACAATACGAAACGGGCCTATGTGATCCGAACAAGGAGGAGAGATTTGGTCCACTTTATAAGCCCAAAGGAGGTTCTGTAGTAAAATCAATTGGTGATAGTAGGAGTAACTTCTTTACCTTTAAAAGTGTAACAATCTCTCCTCTTTCTCCAATGTGGGACACTCACAAGTGGGCTTTCAATGGGTTTTAACACACCCCCTCACTTGTGAGTGTCCTTAGAAATTCATAGCCAACTGGAAAGGTTAGAGAAATAATCCTCTTAGGAGCTGGACATTCTATCGAGGTAAATTTTTATCCTGTAGCGATCAAATACCCAGTATAGACTAGACACGCAACCCGGACTTTGATACCATGTAGAGCTTGTTAAAGCTCAATACATTTCAGGGAAAGAAGAAAAGTAGTAGAGAGAATTCTGGAGAGTTTCTTATTGATTGAATTGAAGAAATGAAAATTACAGCTCTAGTTTTAGGACCTCCAAACTATTTATAGTTACAATACTAATAATTAAGATTAATAATTAATAACAACTTCCTCACAGTTGCTAACTGCAATAACAAACTCATAACAAACTGATTGAGAGCTTCTAGAAGAAGGTGAGTCGGCTGCCAGAACTAGTAGCTCCAATACAACCCTCCCCCCCCCCCCCCTCTTTCAAGTTAGGAGGTGGTTGAGAAAACAACCCTACCTTGGAAAGAAGCATGTTGAACTGAGGAGAGGGCATAGATTTAGTGAGGACATCTGCCAATTGAGATCGAGTAGGGAGGTAGGACAACTGTAAAAGGCCTTCAAGCACCTTCTACCTAGTAAAGTAACAATCAATTTCTATGTGTTTAATACGTTCATGGAAGACAGTGTTACATGCTATGTGCAAAGCACTTTGATTGTCACAAAACAAGGTTACTGACTGAAGATGTGCCAAGCTCTTCCAATAAACGTACAGTCCATGCTACTTCAGATGCTGATGAAGTCATTGCTTTATACGATCCTACGACTCTACAATCTGATTCTATCGTTAAAACATCATAAACTAATTTTCACCTATTACCTTTCTCCTATTAAATTATGGTTGCATGTTGCTTCAATTTTATAGTATTGAAAAACTATCACCAGTTGCTAATGAGATAAGTCATTATTAATATATGTAAATTTTTAACATAAAGTTATCACCATATTTTAGCATAATTATTTCTATTTTATCCAATTGTAGGATCCTACCAACCCCTACGATCCAAAGTATAATTCTGATCCTGATAACATTGGTATACACACTTATATTATCCAACTCAAGAAATAAAATATAATTTGTTAATATACTTCTTTAATAATTAATACTTTCAATGTAATTAATGAAACAAATCAATCATATAATGAATAATGCACTTAAAATTGATCCAATGTCCGCTCCACCCCATTTAATGAAAGGGGAAAAAACTTGGAGTATACTTATACATCATTACATTTGACTAGGGCTCACCATTAAAGAGTGAAATGATAGGAAGAAATGGAGAAAATTTGAAAAGGATAATCTAAAATTTTAACAACAATGACTACTAACTCTATCAATATTTTTAGAGCTATTGACTATGATTATATACCAATACAAAGGCACTTCCACTCTTGGTTCATTGTTTTTGTCTTTCTTTCTACTTCTTTCCAAAAGATACTAATTGATATCAACTATGCTTTATCTTGAAAGCATGCCCTCATAAACCCCCAAAATAAAGGTAATAAAAGATTTTTAAAAGAAATCCCATCTCAAAATCTTCTTCCACCTTCCCCATCATCCCTCATAGTGAGATCTCTACCACAAACATAACATAACATCTTGTATTTCCAAAAATATAAAATTTGTGTAGCCATTAAAATGATCATAATCACCACATCCCTTTCTTCCAAAACAGCTAGTTGTAAATGCATTTGTTTGTTGTAGACTTGTAGTAGTAGTAGTAATAATTATTAACACCCATATCATCATCATCATCATGTCTCTTGCATGAAACCCCTTCATTTCTCTGTTCTGTTCCAACTCCAATTCACCTCATTAAGACCTCATCTCTTTCTCTCTCTACTCTGTATCTTTCTCTCTCTACTCTGTTTCTCATTTTATGTGTGTGGATTGTAGAAGGGCATTTGTATCTGAGTTTTATTTTGGGGGCCACACCTCTAGAGGACCACACCAAAGCTCCCATTCAACCAAAACTGATGATGCATAAACAAAAAAATTTGTCATAAATGCAAAAAAAATCTTCAAAACACTCTCTCAATTCTCATATCATATGATTGATGATTATTGATTAGGAGTCCAACCCAGATGATGTTGTCTCTAGTTTTTTCCTTTTAGTTCCAGATCTTGTAGTAATAGTAGTAGTAGTAGTACTAGTTTGAGAGGAATTTGCACATGACCCAACAACAACTGTTGTTAATTCATCACTTTTATAACTAAGACATCCTACTTCCAATACCCCAATTGGACTCTGAGGTACCCCCATACTACTCCCACTTCTGTTTATCACTGATATTTCCTTGATCATTTCCACACACTTCAAAACCCTACCCTGCAAATCAAAACCAATTAGACAAGTATTAGAAAATGGATTATTAATTGCATCTTGTTCGTCATCACTTTCCGGTTTCTAATTTTTGGATTTAAGATTACTAAAGTCATAGTAGAACAATGTAGGTTGCATAATTAACTTCAAATTACTTAACCTCGAATTATTATGTTTATTTTGAAGACCGACAACAGAAAACTGGAATTTGCTCGAAACATGAAACAATAACGGACAAACCCTAAAGATATCCCATCTTTTTCTTCAAATCCAGAAGTACAAAGATTTGCAACTTCAGATTGAATTTACCTTCTCCAAATGAATGAAACAAGAACATGCCTTGTCAATATCCACAGCTTGGATTTCAGCTGTAACAGACATAGCTACTGCTGCAGCAATTTCTGATGGTCTAAATTCCAAGAAGTCAATACCTGCATTTAATTCCCACAACCATCAAACACCTCCTTTTGATCATTATATTAATTACTCCTATATAAATAGAACAGTACTAATACATTTTTTTAGAACTGAACCACACAAAAAAGTCAAAATTAAGAATCAATGTAATGAAGTTAGTAGTACCTCTAATTATGCATGAAATGAGTTGCATTGATCTATTCACAACGTTACTGGAGGAATAGAGATAATTGTTATCATAATGAGCATCACACAATTTTTTGAGTGAATAATCTAAAAAAGAACAAGGTGTTACAGCACTCATTTTCCAATTCAAAGTGTCCAACACTAAAAGCTCCATTCTTTGTATTGTTTTGGCTTCAAACACAAACTTAGGATCTCCCACCTGCCTCAAACAACATATCCCAACAAAAAGAATTATAATTTGACATCAAAAATATTCTAAAAACCACAATTTAATTTTTTATCTTAAAATGCCATAATTTGATTTTCTTTAAAAAAATAAAAAGACTGACCTGAAATTCAACTGATTGAGGCACACTAGTCTCATCTAATTTGGCTGCAATTGATAAACAGGCCACAGCAAGTAATTGCACTGCCCAGGCTTTATCACTCTATTATATGATCATTTATTTACATGAGCAAAATCAGATCAATAACAATCTAACAAGTCAAAAAAAATAAATGGGCAATTTTTTTTCTCAATTTTTTTTTTTCTTCTGTGTTCAGTAAACTCACTGGTAATTCCCTGAATGATAAGAATCGGTCCAAAAAATTCACAGCTAAGCAGAAACTCAATTGTCCAAAACTATAGTAAGAATGAGCCTGCACATTAGCAAACAAAAAAGGAACCAAATTTATACCAAAAAATTCATAAAATACAATTAAAACAAAATTTAATAAACCCATTTGAAGAAAAAAAAAAAAAAAAAACACCCACCTTAAAAATCCAATCAAAAGCCTCCCCACGAGCACCCAAGTCTAATTCCCCACATCGCAATCTTTGAAGGTAATCTTTTTTGGGTAAATACTCATTTTCTCTCTCCACCATGGAAACAAAAATCTCTTCACTTTGTTCAGGAAAAAGAATCAACGGCTGTGATTTAAGAAATGAGTGATTTTCTGGGTTTTTAGAATCATAATGATCGTCATCAATGGACCCACCAACAAGAACATCAACACCATCATCAAGATCATCAAAGCAGAAATCTTTACTTTCATCACAGAGAAGTGGTGAAGAAGATTCAAGGTCATAAATCTCAGCCATTTGTAATGGAAACACTTTATTTAAAAACCCAGATTGAGTTTCATCAGAGAACAACAATGGCGGCCATAAAGATTAAAACTTTGGTGTATCAGAGAGATTTTAAGGAGAGAGAAAGAGAGTGAAGAAGGGGATAATAGTGAAGGAAGAGAGAGAAAGTGTAGAGGGTTTATGTAGGAAATGAACATCTGAGTGTTTTTAGGGTAAAAACGAGAGATTGGGGGAGAGAAAGAAAAGCTGTAGACTCTTCGGATACAGCAAAGAAAAAGAAAAACAGAAAAAGTGGTGGAACATAATATCACCAGAAAAATATATATTAATACTTTTTTTAGGAACAATTAAAACGTTTTAGGAAGAGGACCAAAAAGTTTAAGTTTATAGAACAAAATCCTAAATATTGTGCGTAGAAACGTCAATTTGGAAATGAATTGAACAAAAGAATTGCTCTATCCGACCATAATCGTCAAATATATTCGTATATAGGTCATGTTTTGTTCTCATTATTTTTTTGCACCAAACAGGAATAAAAACGTCATATTTTAGCTTACTAATTAACTCTAGTATATATAGCGTTGAGGCTTTTTTTTTTTTTTGTGAGAATGCATTGGAGGCTTATCATTATACTCTACTTTGGAAGATGATTTTCTTAAATATGTTCCCTCTGGTATTTATTACAATCTACTTTCACTATTAACGTTGGTAGACTTTGACAATATATACTATATTTTATTTAGGGTTTTTTGTCCCAAACTACCTTTAACTTTTATGTTTTTGCGAGAAACTACCTTATAAAAAAATTGTTGTCCCAAACTACCTTACTTTTACCATTTTGTTGTTGACAACTACCTTAGGCCGATTTTCGACGTTGACTTTTGTTTTTTCCGCTTTTTTATTGTCACATTATATCACTTGACCTCTTCAAACCCTTTTTTTAATTTTCCCCACCCTAATTTCCTCATTTTCCGGTGTGCGCGCGCTCTCTCCCTCATATCTATGTGACACCTTGTACCACCAATCCACCATTAAATTCCTCTTTTACTAAACCAACATTCAAAATAAATGCAAAATTCGGGTTAATAAAGTCATGTACCATCACAATCTAGGATATTATTTCAAAAACGCCTGTAAATTATATATGCTAGTAATTTTTACTCCCTCCCAAAAACAAATAATATCATGCCTTTTATGACCAAATATAGTTTAGAATCCAATATGATTTTGCTAAAAATACACTTTTATAATTTGTGTTCACCACTCTCTCTATTTCTATAAAGGTGCGTCGAGAAAAAATCTAGCATGATTATTATTGCTCAAAGAAGAACTTCACTATTTTCATCAAAATATCTCTCGATAGTATATGTAATGCAAATTACAAACATAAATTTTGTGTCTAAAAGAGACACTATTGCAGAGTCTGAAGGACTTTCTAGTAAAGAAAATTGTCAAAATTAAAAAATAAGTTCATTAGTGATTGAATTACGAGAGAGAATGGAGAACAAAGAGAGAATAGAGAACAGAGAGAGTAGGGGAGATCGGAGCTTCAATCAGTGGACCACAGGACAACAGTAGAAGACCAAAACTCATCAACCATCATCCTTTAGAACCTGTTTTGTGGATTGCCTTCCCCTAGATATCTACAAATACGACATAGCCAAAACCTTCGAACCTTAAGGTTGCATATCAATATCACCATCCATAAAAAATCCGACCAAACAAAAATTATAGATAAGCTTTTCCCAAGTGCAACTCTTCCTCACCTTTTTCCCTTGCAATCAGATATGAAAATGGAAAGAAACTAATAGCTGGTCACCAGAGGATTTTTCCTGCTAAATCTAACAAACCTATAATCAAAAGTCTATCAAAACATCACCCTTCAACAATAGTTAAGCAATCTCCAAGTTCCCCCCCCCCACCCCCCCCCCCCCCACCACCCCCCCCACCCCCACCCCCCCACACACACAAAAAAAAATCATCCAATTCATTCAGAGATCATAGAACCTTCAAAAAAGTCTTCACTAATCAACTCAATCTCCCTCAACCACCAATTCAATTCAAAACCCTAAAAAAACAGTCAATCCCACTCGATTTTGCTGAAACTCACATCTCCCCCCCCCCCAACCTAAGAGCCTGACCCATAACTAGATTGTCTCAAGTTTGAACCAATTCTCTCAAGGAAACTGCACTCAAGAATCCTTGGTGACAATAATTCGTGATGAACTTAAAATTGGATATTTGGATGGTGAATCAATGATCACTTTCATAGGCTCCAAAAGCCTTGAACACGAGGAGCTCTTCTCTAGGAGTGTAATTGAAATAGCAATATCTTCTCGATCCTCCCATCAAATATTAGACCATATACTTGTAGAAGGAGTCTCTTGTCTCACCATCAAACCTATGGGTATGATGCTCCATTCGGTAACTCTTGCTACCTTTGAAGACAAGCATAAATTATAGAAAGTAAATGGCTTGATAGATGGTTCCTAGTTACACGAAATGTGAATAACATTTGTGCAACAATGGAAAGAAACTTGGATCAGAATATATGGAATTCCTCTTTACGGATGGGGTTACCAAAATTTTATGACATTATTGGAAGTATCTATGGTAGGGTTATCTCAACTGAACACTCGCACTTTTCAGTGTGCTAAAATCCTCATTCATTCGGATTGCCTTTTCCAATTAATTGTAAAATTTTCATTGGAATTGAGAATCATCAATATCTAATTCTCATCTTAGAAGACATCAGAAACTTGCATTTACCTGAATCTCACCAGAAAACACCATCTCCACAGAAAGACGATCATGTCATCCATTATGACGCCAGTTCACCAAGTTCGATCTTCAAAAACTCCTTCAAAGTTTCTGCTAAGTTAAAAACCCAAGAATCCCCACCTAATTATGACCTCGATCCCCCTTCCTCCAACCTAGAAAATCTCAGCTCTTCTGGGTAGCTATTGTCGACGTCGTTGACATTTTGTGAGACACCTTCTCCCATAATTATCCCTTCCCCTCCCTCTTATCCAACCACATCCTCAATAAAAAAAGACCATCAGATCCCGATCTGTCCCCTTTCCTTGGCCCAAACCCAAACAACTTTCCCTCTCCAGCCATCCCTTCTCAAGTTATTGGTTGCCCATCCAAACCTTCTTCCTCCCCTAATCCTCTCATTCTATCAAACAAATTTGGTCCCTTCTTTCGGCCGAAAAGTTATTCAACCACATACCCATTTATTATATGTCCAACATTCCCCCCTCGTTTTGAAGATGAAATTTCAATCCAATTAAAAAAGACTCCATGAAAGGAAAAGATCTCAAAAACCAAAGTTGTCTTTCCACATCAAATCCTCTTTATCTCCCCAAGTGTCCTCAAATTTAGCCTCTCAACATAGCTCTCATCCTATCTCTGCAGTTTCCACCATTGAAGTAGCTAACTTGATCTTTACTTTGATGGAACCATAACAACTTTTCAACACAAGGTTAAAAACATTCTAGCTAGTGACAGTATAAAGTTGTATCACCTAATCAAACATAAACAAAGGTCCACTAACTAGTAGCTATGGAAATCAGGATCGAATCCACATGGAGATAGTTATACTATAATGTCCAGACTCTAATATTAAACTAACTAAATCATATAACAAAGGGAGTTGGTTTACTGAACTAATTGTGAATAATTAAATAAAGAAATCAAACAAAGGAAATACTAGGAAAATAGTTCGCCATGTGTGTAATTTAGGATATCAAAAATGACTGAAGAAACCCAATGAATCAATTTAACTAGGACACATGTAACTTCTCTTGAACATTACCTCCGTCGAAGCTCACTAAGCCGCTCTCTCATGGCGATAGATCGCTAAGCTTACTGAGAGCCAATACAATATCTCTTAGTCTATAACATTTTATTGCAATAATAATCAAGAAAATTTAGCCAAACTTACAGATTAACAAAACTAATTCAATAATAAGAATAGACAAAATTCAAAAACAACAAAATATTCAATCAATCCCTCATGCATACATAGATCCCCAAATTCCTAGAAAGTAAACTATTTACTCATAAATAGAGAAAACATAATCATAATAATATAAGAAAATATATTGGAATAATAAGATAGAACTAAAAAAGGAATAGCAAGGGATGAGAGACAATAGCAATTGAAAAACGAATATTGATAACGATTACTCCATTGAAATCCTCAATGTGCCTGCAAGATAGATTAAAGAGAAACTGGGGTTCTTGAGAGAGAGCGAATAATAACTAGGTCTAAAGCTAATAAGACTGAATGATAATATGAGATCTATTTATATTAAACTCGTAAATTGCACAGCACGCGTACTAAAATGCATAAAAATCCACTCGTTTGGGCTGTCGGGGCATATTCTACCCTGTCGGACGGTTGTCATGTCATTTTCCGTGGAAATAAGTGAAATAGCAACCCGCCCAGCGCGGCAATAAACATCAAAATTATTCATCTTCAAAATTTCATAACATTCCTGTCTCTCATCAAAATTTGGCATGTGACCAGGCGTTGGAAATCCTTCCAAGTGTACTTTCTAACTCAATTTGAATCACTCAATTATCATTTGTATACCAAACGTTATGAGCAAAATAGTGGACAAGAGACTGTTTTGGCACTTCTTTTAGTAACACTTTGCTACATTCTAGCTCAAATTCGTCCAAGAGAGATGCTTTGATATCCTCATGCAACATACCTTCATTATTCGTGTTTGTTTAACTCAAGCTTAGTCAACCATAGTCTATTTACATTAATATCATATGAAATCTGTCAAAACAAGCAAAAGTAGAGCACTAGAGCAAAACTTGAGTAAATCATGCAAATATGCACCTAAATGCTCTAATATGAACTAGAAATGCAACCTAAATGCACCTAGAATATATGTATAAATATGACACATCAGTTAGGCAGAATGCTAATTGGAAAACCAACAAGTGATTTTATCGCCTGGTTCATTCAAATACAATATCTTTCTCAATGATCATTTTATCTTGGAACATAAGAAGGATTGGAGCTAGGATTAAAGGGAGTCCCCTTTGGAAATTTATCAATAATCATGACCCTCATAGTGTTTGCATTTAGAAATCGAATTTTGAGTCCCTCAATTCCAAGATAATCAGTTCACTATGAAGATCCTAACTTGGATTGATGCTTTAGTCCTTCTCATGGTAATTTAGGGGGTATCTTCTGAATATGGAAAAATGAGTTTTTGAAAAGAACCATCCCTCTGTAACCGCTATTGATTACCATTTCTGGAACCATCACCTCTATAAATTTACCATATTCCATCATCAATATATATAACCTTTGCTCCATTGAGGTCATGGCCCAAGTCTTGATTGAATTCTCTCAATTCTGGTCCTCTTCCAAGTTGTCGTGCATACTAATTGGAGACATTAATGAAGTGCTCAATTCATCAAATAAGGTAGCAACATTATAACTAACGATTTTGAGGATTTTCACTCTTTTTGCAGGATATGCAACTTTTAGAAATTCCAGCTTCTAATGGCAAATGCACATGGTTCCAAGATCAATCAAAAAGTAATTAGACATAGTATCCATTCACGCAGAATTCTTAGCTCAATTATCTGACTTAAAGTTTTCGCTTCTAGAGTGAAACTTGTCGAATTATTGTCCACTTATGGTTCATATAAAAGCGAAGAACTAGGGTCCAAGGCCGTTTAGATTTCTCAATTTTGGCTTACCAACCCAGGCTGTTTAAAAACCATTCAAGACTCATGGTCCGAATCATAACAAGCCTTTGATGGAGAAACTAAAACATGTCAAAAACAACCTTAAGAAGTTGAATGGTAGGATTTTCAAGATTATTGATGTGAACATCAAAAAACTAGAAGACAAGATCCATGAATTGGATCAAAAGCCAACGCAAGTTTGCTAGATAATTAGGATAATGAGGAAAGGAAAGTAGCCCAACTTGAACTATGGCAGTGGATAAAAAGAAAAAATATTTGTTGAGCCCAACAATAAGTGGCTCAAGGAAGGGGACAAAAACATTAGATTGTTTCATATTGTGGCCTCAATTAGAAAATGGAAGAACAACATTGAATAGATTGAATGTGGCAGTGGACTATTGATAATCCGAAAAAAAAATCAAAGACAAAGCATCACAATAATTTGTTGAAATTTTTCTGAAATAACATCTCTCTCGTACTACCTTTCATGGACTCAACTTTAAGTGCCTCAGCCCGGAACATGTTGTTAAACTCATTGCTCCATTCTCCCATGAAGAGATTGATGAGGCTGTGGCCTCGTATGATTTCTCGAAGGCACTTGTACCTTATGTTTTTAACTTTGCATTCATCAAGAGTGCCTGAGATTTGATAAAACTTAATGTTTATGACATTATGCATGAATTCTGGAGGTCTTCAAAGCTCATGCTCCCTTGTGGCTACAATAATGCGCATTTATAGGCTTGATTCCTAATATCTAAAATCCAGGTGTCTTCAAGTACTTTTGGCCAATAAGTATGGTGGTTGTATTTACAAAATAATCATCAAGCTTCTTGCTCATAGACTCCAAAAATTCATGAACACCCTGATAAGTCCTCACCAGTCTTCCTTTATTAAAGGGAGGCAAATTCTTGATGGTACACTCCTTGTAGATGAATTGATCTATTCATGCAAAAAGCACAACACCAAAGCAATTTTACTAAAGCTTTTGATAGTGCGTCGTGGAGTTTCATTAGGTTCTCGAACAAATGCAGATAGGAAGGATACAACCTGTGTTATGTCAGCCTCACCTTCAGTACCGATAAATAGTTCTATCTCCTCATTTTTCAGACAACACGTGGTCTATGTCAAGGATACCCATTCTCCCCTTTCTATTTGATCTGGTGGGAGAATGCATCAACCTCCTTATCCTAAAAGCCACGACATTAAACCTTTGGGAGGGTATTGACACAAGCCTTGGATGCCACAAACTTACTCACCTATAATATATATATGTCACAATCATGTTCCCCCCCCCCCCCAACCTTGGGTTCCTATAAAAGATAAAACCCCAATATTATTCCACATTGCTTCGATGTTGTAGGTTAGCTTCCACAAAAGTTCCATCATTGGAATTAATGTGGAAAACTCATGGCTAAACTCCGCGGGTAATTCATTGCTATGTAATATCAACAAACTTTCCTTCACTTACCTAGGACTCCCAATTGGAGGCAATTTTTCTCGAATTGCTATGTGGGATCCTATCGTAGATCGAATCAGAAAGAAATTGGTCTCATGGAAAAGAAGTTTGTTGTCAATCGGTGGTAGAGCAACTTTAATAGAAGCTTCTCTCCCAAACCTACTATTATATTATATGTCCTTGTTCCCGGTTCCAAAGGGTGTTATTGACAAAACTGATAAATCCAATGTTAGTTCTTTTGGTGTGGTAATACTGGTAAAAACTCCCTTACTCTTGTGCCTTGGAAAATTTTTGAACTTCCATAGATATTAGGGGAGCTGGCCTTCTTCTTCACAAAAATTCGACCCTCCACTTCAATTGGTCGTGGAGGTCCCTTAGTGAGCCGAACGTGCTATGGCGCAATATCATCCAACTTAAATAAGAATACAACTCCACATTTACCATCTTTGATCTCTCTAAATATCTTCATGGAGGTCCTTGGAAAGGGATAATATCTTCGATCATGAATAATAATGCAACTCGTGATCTTGTTCAGTCAAAGTGCGAAAAAATATTCGGGGATACAGTAAATAAATTTTTTGGCATGACTTATGGTTGGGTGAAATCCCTCTTAAGAGATTATGTCCTCGCTTATTTCTCATCACTAAATCACTGAATTCACTAGTTTCTTCATGTGGATTTTGGGATGGACATGTATGGAAGTGGAAGTTTCCAGTGGAAGAGTGAATTGAGACCCAGCGACAAGAGAGAAAAAGATAAATTACAACAAATTCTCGACAAAGTAGTGCTCTCGCATGATGGTGTGGACTCTCATATTTGGACCCCACATAAAAATGGCTTCTTCACTGTCAAGTCGGTATCTATGCAAAATACTCCTCACCTAGGCATTTAGATGTGATCAAAGGCTTGTGGAAAGGTTTAGTTCCTCACCAAGTTGAACCATCCACATGGTTTTCCATTCCTGGCAAGCTTAACACCAAAAATAAGCTTGCACATATTGGTATTCTACCCCAAGACGCAGTGAGTTGTGTGCTTTATAATGTAGATGTTGAATGTTATAATCATCTTATATATAGCATTGCCTATCTTCAGAAATCTTTGGAATCGGTGGCTCAACCTTTGGGGTGTTCAATGGGTTCTCCAATGCTCCATCCGTGAATCATTCGACCAATGGAATTCTCTTGTAAGGGGGATTTTCTTCAAGAAGCAAGGTATAGGTTGTTACCTTCTTTATCATAATTTGGAAAGAGTATAATGCTCGAATTTTCGTAAACATGTCATGCTCTCATGTACAACTTCAAGAGTTGGTAAAGGATGGAGTGAAGAATTTACTTATAATTTGGATGACATTGCAACAAAAATAAATCATGCCTTCTTTGGTGCTCAAGCTCCTTGCCCTAAAAAAAAGTATTTCATTCTCTACTCCTTTAGGTTATCTTAAGTGGAATGTGGATACATCTTTCAACACATTCACTTCTCACTCTTTTATTAGAGGTGTTCTACGAGATTCTGATGGCAACTTTTATTGCTTATTTTCGAGTCAACAAGGGCCTTGATCTTGTAGTCAAGTCAGACTCAACAAATGCTGTCAAATGGTGCAATGATAGTAATGGTGGTCCTTGAAACTTTAACTTCATTCTAAACTTCATGAGGAACATGGGGAAGAAGGGTATTGGGGTCATCATTAGACAAAGGTAGAGGCTCAAATGATATAGCTGATGCTAAGGCTAAGCAAGGGTTACAAAGAAGAGATGAGTTTCTTGCTTGGATGTATAATACAATTTGGTATGTTAAGTTGTTGATGTTGTTTTGTTTATGTTCATCTTAGCCAGCTTGGTATATATTTCCTGAAGAGCATTATTAAAATCCATCCTCAATTATAAGAAAAAAAGTTCACTAGTGGCTAAGACAAAGGAATATTATTCAGGTAAGTCTTAGACCAATGTATATGCTAAAACTTTATCCTCTCACATGTTCACTTAAAAGATATTTATCTTTATAACCTCATTATCTAATAGATATGTTACCTATCTTTACAAAGAGGGTAAAAGTAAACTTTAATAGGGTAGAAAGGAAGTTTTTTGATTTGAAATAATCGGTTTGTGTCATTGAACCTAAAAGCATTAGTGTCAAAGCCAACACCCACCTACCTTGATCCACAAAAAGTGGTGGATATGAGTTAGAGAGTAACTGATGGTGAGATACAACATATTTTTTCGATTTTTTTACCAGATAATGCCGAATTTTCAAAAAATTCATCACGTACCCCCCATGTTTTCAAAATCCACCAAGTACCCCCATGTTTTCAAAATTCACCAAGTACCCCCATGTTTTCAAAAAAAGGACGTTTTTTGATTTGAAATAATCGGTTTGTGTCATTGAACCTAAATTAGTATCAAAGCCAACACCCCACCTACCTTGATCCACAAAAAGTGGTGGATATAAGTTAGAGAGTAACTGATGGTGAGATACAACTTCTTTTTTCGATTTTTTCACCATATAACGTCGAGTTTTCAAAAAATTCATCAGGTATCCCCCTCCCCATGTTTTCAAAATTCACCAAGTACCCCTTAGTTTAATAATAATTCACCCAAATGACCTTAATCACTAACGACGGTTAACTTCGCTAGTCTTAAACCTTATTAAATCCTAATTATATAACCTAACTAACCTAACTAACCTAACTAAACCCTAACATCTAAGTTCTAACCCTACCTTAACTCTAATCCCTAATTTCAAACGTTTACCCTAACCCCACTACCACCCAACCCCACTCCCTCCCATCCGACCCCACCCCTACAGCCCCCACCCACCCACCCTCCCCCACCCTGCGCCCCCACCCCTTCGATTTTCGCAACAACTCCCATTAGACCTTGTTTGAATACCAAGAACCACCCCCTTCCATTTTCGATTTTTGCAACAACTCCCACCAAACGCAGCAAACATTTCGGGCTGAAATGTTCAAAAATGGAAGGGAGTGGAGCACCACAAATTTATGGTTGGAGGGTGGGGGAGGGATGGGGTGCAAAAAGGGAAGTGGGGTGGTGTTGTGGCGGGCGCAGGAGTGGGGGGAGGCGGCTGTTCCAAAATCGAGGGGGTGGCGCGTGGGAGGGGTGGGAGGGGAACTGGGTTTGGGCTGTGAGCGATGCAGGAGTGGGGGAGGGGTAGGGGAACTGGGTTTGTGATGTGGGCAGTGCGGGGGTGGGGGAGGGCCGGGGGTTGTAGGGGGATTGGGGTTGTAGGGTGGGGGGCTGCGGGGTAGGGGTTGCATTGGTGGTGGGAGGGTGGGGGAGGGAGCAGGGGTGGTCGAGGGTGGGGGTTAGAGCTAGGGTTATGGTTTAGGGTTAGGGGTAAGGGTTAAGGTTAGGATTATTGGTTAATTATGGTTTTAAAAAGCAAAATTAGGATTAATGACTAATGACGGTTAACGTTGTTAGTCATTAAGGGCATTTGGGTGTATTATTATTTTATATATAAAAAAATTAATATAAATTAAAGCATTTGAAACGTTATTAAACGCTAAAACACTTTAAAAAGTTATTATATGTATCCTTTATACCATTTTTTACGTTGAATAGTTGATGTTTTTTTCTTTATTTATATTTTTAGATCTAGCTTATTGATTTTTTTTAAGTATATATTTGTAGTCATTTGGTTAGAATGTAAAAAGAAATAAAATATGTTGATTCGTGGTACTTTTTGAATTTTAGTCTATAATTCTACAAGTTTCGTCAACAATATTTTTAAATGTCGAATATGAATTTTCTGTTTGGTTGGATGTTCGACTCGAGATTAGCTCGGGCATCGAGATAAGCTCATGAGCTCGAGCCGACCTTCACTTATCAACTCATGAGCCGAGCCGAGCCGAGCCGAGTTCGGACTCGGCTCGTGCGATAAATACCCTTAATCTTATACACAACTTCTACGAAGTTTTATTCTAAAAGTGAATAATTCTAAATTTAATTTAAAACCATATAACCATATTAATACAATATATTTCAAGTTGGGTAATTTAATTAAGCAAAAGCCTAATATCTAAGCCCAATAGCTATTAGACTGATTTAAGGTAACTAGTAGAATAATACAAATTTGTCCAAAGATATCATAATCTAAAAACGATGATCAAATAAACTTTTTCTTGAAGTCGTTTACAAGATCCCTAATAAAATCCATTCACAAGTAATATATTAATGAAGCAGGGTGCCAAAATATATATTCAAGATTCATCGAATTTAAATTGGATTATTTTTCCTTGAAATGGATGAGTCGAAGTATGACTATTTTGTCGTGTAGGGTCAATTCTCTTCAATTTATATATCCTAAATTTATCTTTATTTTTAGAATTTTTGTTAACTTTAATTTCTTAACTTTTGTGAAGTTAATTATTTATTTTAAACTTTTCAAAACTACTCTATACTACCCCTCGAAAAAAAAAAAAACTATACTATATCTTAATTTTAATTTAACTTATTTAATCTGAACATTTTCGAATTATTTTTACATTTCTAGAACTTTTGAATTTTTTTATTTAATCTGAACAATTCTAATTTTATTAAATAAGTTGAAGAGAATAAACTCTTAAGATCAGAAAATTCAAAGTTTTAGAACACAATATGTCTTACTTAAATTTTAGTAACATGTACATAATTGTACTACTGTAGATTTGTAGTAGTGTTAACAGGGCCGTCTTGAAGATTTTGGGGCCCCGGTTCTAACATGAAAATTGGGCCCCTAAATCTATAGAAAATAAAGATGAAAGGTTAGAATTTTAAAGATGGAAAGTTGAAAATCTAAAGATAAATCATTGACAAATTTATTAAGGCTGGAAAACAAGGGTGATTTCTTCAAATATAAAGTAAAATTTTCAAAATAATATATTTTGGGGCCTTTATAATTTTGGGGGCCCTGTGCTGTTGGGCTCCTTGCACACCCTCATCTACCCCTCTGAGTGTTAATAGAACCGTGGAAATATAATTTGAATTCCGGTTGGATTTGTCAAATCTTATGTAAACTTTACCTCTTTTAAAATTCAAATCAGATTTCCACTCCATTATATTTAAATTTTGTTCTCCTCCATATTGAAGCTGACTTACAATCCTCAATAATAAGCATTTAATTACTTAAAAACAACTAATATTACACAACCTAGTTATAAAATTGACCTGAATGTATCTAAAATATATTCAAATGCTTGACGTTATTTTATTTGTAATTGTAGATAATAATATAATTTGATTTACGTAGTGACCTTATCGTGCTACTATATATAAGTTTTTCCTGATTAGTTTGTCTGAGGAGGCGTCAAAATCCATGCCGTTGATGTAATGCATAAACAAAGTATGAACCACGATGATAAGCATATTTAAGGTGAGCACTGAGCATGACATCTTCAAATTAATGCTGCAGTTACTTGTGTTACATAAAGTTAATTTATTTGGATTACATGTGAAAAAAATTCTCTTTATGATAAGTTTATTGACTACATTCTAAATTCTAATGAACGAAAAATGGACGTTGCGCTGCGAGATTCGCCACTGACTATTCTTTGGAATTTAGAAGGCCGTTGTCCCTTGTCAAAACTCACTACTATTACTTCCTCTGTCTCAAAATATAGTTTTCATTTCTATTTTAAGAGTCAAATTTTAAAAATTTTGACCAAATATTCTTAATAATGTATACAAAAAAAACATATTTATGAGGGATTGAGGGATCTTGTTAGATTCGTCTCAATGTATAAATTCGTAATATCAACTTTTTATAATTTTACTAATAAGATATAGAAAATATCGTAAGTCAAAGGTACGTGTTGGAGACTGTGTAAAATGAAATGAGAACTACATTTTGGGACGGAGAAGTATAAACTTGTGCAACCACAAGTAGAGGTGATCATGGGCCGGGCCGGGCCGCGGCCAAAAAATTTTGCCCGTTGGTCAGGCCGGGCCTAAATTATGGGCCGAATTTTTGTGTCCAAAACTCGCTATTTCGGGCCTAAATTAGCGGGCTTTTGCGGGCCAAATCGGCCCGGACCAAAAAATAGACTAAAAAATTGTTATTGGCTTGCCCAAAGCCCGCCAAAAGCAAAAAAAATAATATAAGGGCGAGCCGGGCCCGGCTCGGCCCCCGGCCCGAAAAATTCAGCCCAAAACCCGGCCCAAAAACGGGCCGGGCCAAAATGATCACCTCTAACTTCTAAGTCCACAAGGTGACCGATGTTGCTGTAACCTGTAACTATTCTGCACAAACCCATGAAATTACTTAGTAGTTTTCATTTTTTATTTTCTTTTGAGGGGAGAAATTACTAGTACTATATAAGAAGTACTCCTATTCTGTGAAGTAGTATTAGTTAATTTCATACTATAATAAAGGCTCTATTTTTATGTACTCCAATATTATTTCCCGCGACCATATAGTAGTATAAAAATGTTTCGTACAAAATCTTTGATTTAGTGGGACCGTCTAGCCTTGCCATGTCCTTGTGTGTCATATCCCTCTTCTTTTTTGTCTGTACAATTCAGAGAGATCGCCCATAAACACCATAAGTTAAAGCTAATATGCACCGGTACATGATGGGCTGGAATTTGTTGCCATCTACACTATGGAGTACATGACTACATTCTACTGAAATAAGGATGGAGTTGGGGATAGAAGAGTGGCATCCAAATACTTCAAAAACATTAGGATAAGGTGTGGTATAGCCATATGATTGGCAAAACATCCACATACTAGTCCTGAGATTTGAAATTTGAACCCTAATCTTCCTTATCATGAAAAGTGTGTCAATGTTGTTTCAATGCTCCTTATGAGTAGATATGGTTATTAATAGGATAGTCTAATGGCTAAAAAGTTGGCGTTAATTTTATAGAGCTTCAGAATCCTTATTCAATAGGGTCATCATAAGGCCAATAAAATGTTCCAATAATATTGTAAAAAAAATTTAATGTATGGATCTGTCTTCAATTAAACTAATTTTTATCTCTTTTCGTTCATATTTTTCTTGTCCTTGCATCGATCCGCCCATTATCTGTCTGTTATCGAATCTGCAACCCGCATTGACCCGACCCGCTATAACCCTTTATGAAACGAACTTTTACGACTCGATCCGCTTTTGACCAGTACCAATCCTAACCAAACCAATAACCAAGTCTACATACAACTAGTGCGGCTACTATAATAAAGCGTCTAGTGACTCAAATTGGGTTAAAGTTATATCAGATATTCTCTACCGCCCAATTCGAATTTGAATCCTTGAACTTTTTTTAAGGAAATTTCATAGGATTAATTAAATATTCAATAACGGAAAAACCTTTATCTACCCATTGGGTCAACAACCCACTACAAATAGGATTAAATAAAAACTATTTAACAATTTAATATTGTTTTTTTGAAAGAGAAATTTCATTAATTGAATGCCAAACGACATCTACAATGGATATCAAAGAAAAACAAGATACAATTAAACAAGGTTAAATCAAATTTATCTTCGAAGAAACTATAATGAATCAGATCGAGCAATACAATACAACCCCCTTGTATTTGCTGAATCAAACAGCTCTTGATGAGGAAGTCCATCATTTTGACATAGTTTTGGAAGAGCATTCTTGATCGAGCCATATTAACCGCATCCGAGATTCCAATACCTTCATGTTGAGTCTTGAACTTCAACCAATAGGAACAATTTCTCATACTTGAAAACAAAAAAACCACACTCACAATTCTCATATGGGGGAAGAAGATCTCCACAACAGAGACTAAAAACCCCATAACAAGGTTTGAAGAAATATCATAAAGAGATACTAATTTATTCAACAAAACAAGAAAATAAACTAAAAACTGAAAATAAAAAGAAAAGGGGGGCTCACCATGGATGAAATCATTCATGACAGCTCCTAACTGATGAAGAAGGAGTAGAGGAGGCTAGATTTTAGAGAGAAAAAAAGAGGGAGAGGCATTAGAGGCAATAATATCATTATATATCACGTATACTCCTAATAATTTAATACTTACTTTTCCCCTAATTGACACTTAAATTACCAAAATTAATGAATAAGATCCCCTATATAAAAATAAAGGACTGGAATCTCTGATTTTTTGACGTAGACGACATGTATATGGGACTTGGGATATACTTCATCCGTTTCATTTTAATTTACACACTTTGATATTTTACACTATTAACAAATTTCACTTTGACCATCATTATGATTTACACGCGGATGAAAATATAGTCATGTGATATCTTGTTAGATTCATCATAACATGTATTTTATTAATATATATTTTTTATAATTTTTGCAAATACAAAACTTAAGATATATGTCCTCAAAGTTTTACATTGTCATGCGTGAAAAGTGTAAGTGTATAGATTAAAATGAAACGAATGGAGTAGCGAATAGGCTTCTGTGATTTATTAATTTTTTCGTTAGTTTGTTATGGTGTTTGAACACACTTTTTAATAATAGTATTAGGTTACATATATACATAACCTAATAATATTTTGTGTATACAATTATTCACGTATATTACCTCCTTCATACCCCAAAGAAGATTGAAAGCCTTAACATAATCCACTTGTATAAATACATGTGCGATGGAAACTTTTTGAACTCCGACATGTGTAGCGCAAATCCTAATCCACATGTCGTGCGTGGTGCCAATATGATCTCTTTCAAAAATAATTTTGTTTTTATTTCCCCACAACGGTTGGATGCTAGAATTAGTCATTGAGTCGTTGTATGTGGAATAAAGGTTTGAGATTTGTTTGTTAACGTCTATTTCTTCTCCAATCTCCAATCTCCAATCTCCAATCTCCAATCTCCAATCATTTCTTAGACTGTGAAATTTTAGAAATACTGTTTATATTGTGACAAAACAAATGTATAATCTCTTCTATTTTAACTTATTTTACTCTTCTATATTAACTTATTTTTGAGTTGCATTATCTCGTTGACTAATCTATATATTATTCATGTTGTTTTTTAATATATGTGCTTTATATCTTTGCATCGTAGGTTATTAGCATTGTCTCTATAATATTCCTCCTAATTAGGGTTGAGCAGAAAAACTGGGTGCTCGATTCCAAACTTAGAACCGGGTGGATCTGGTGAGTTTGGAATTGGAACTGGTCCTGCTAGGATCGGGTCTGGGTCCAAATCTAAAGACGCAGTTGTAAGTGGTTTCAATTTTGAGTAGTAAAATTTTGGACCCGGTACCTACTGGGTACCCAGTAAATATAGATACCTGACGAAACCATGTCTCAGACTAAGTACCTAGTGGATTTTTTTTATATATGAGAATAATTTAGTATTAAAACTTATTATCTCGTCAAAAGAAGTTTGGCCGAAAATATATCAAGGGATACTAATACATATTATATGATATGGTTCATATTTTAGTCTTTCTTAGCTTAACAATAGAACAACTTAGCTTTTGAATGCCATTGGATACCGGATACCCAATAATAAAATCCGTTCCTACCAAGTCCAAGACCAATTCTATAAAATCACCTCCAGTCAAAATCGACATTATATCACACTTACAAAGAACCGGGTACCCAGTGTTGGAACTGGTCCCAACTGGTTCCAAGACCGATCCCAGAAAATGAGGATCTGGTCCAACCAATTCCAGTTCCGGTTCCAAATGGTAAGAACCTTCTTATTAGGTCTGGGTCCTATTCCTGAAAATTTGACCAAGTACCCGGTTGTGCTCGCCCCTACTCCTAACCTAACCAAGTAAGTTGAGTGGATTTAGTTGAGAATTAACTTTATGTCATTATATGGAAAAAACTAATAAATCAGCGAAAGTCGCAAATGAAATTAGGAATATTGATTTACTGGATCTCTTTTTTCTCCTTGATGATCACTTATTGTCTTTGTATACTTCATCTGTTATGAAATAAGTAAAAAACTTCTCTCAAAAAGTTCTCACGTAAAAGAAATAAGTGTTTTACTTGTTTCAAAACAGATGAAGTATAATAAAAGAGGATAAGTGGAGAACCATGTGATAATGTTCAATTAACAGATAAGCTCTTAATATATATATTTTTGATTCAGAAGAGGTTAAAAAACCAGACAAAAAAACACAAGCAGAGAAAAAAGACAACTAACCCAACCAAAGCTATAGAGGCACTTGGCGTGGCAAAGCCACCCCTCTAACATCCTCCTTAAGAATTCTAGACAAACTAGCTAGTAGGAACAAAATCTAAAAAAGAGACTCTAGCAGTTTGAGCGGCCCCCTTATTGGCAAGTCAATCCGCCGCGCTGTTTCCTTCACGATACACATGTATTACATTCACTTCCCAGTCCGACTTCAGCAACAAAGCTCGGAAATGTAAGATATAATGAATGTAAGCCAAAAAAACCACTGAATTATTGTTTAACAATTGTACACAGGTCAAGCTATCCAATTGAATCTCCAACTTCTTGATTTACAACTCACCATGGCCTATATCTAACCCCTTTGCAAGGCCATGATTTAAACTTGGGAAAATTCATCAGGTATTGCTGAGGTTTTGCGTAATTTCCAAATTACTCCTCACATTTAGGGAATTTCTCATATACCCCTGAGGTTTGTATTTGGGTCTAAAATACCCTTACTAATGACGGCATGTTAACACTGTTAATTTTTTTTTCCTCTTCTCTCTCCATCTTCATCTTCTTCATGTCTCCTATTATCTTCTTCACCGCTCATCTCCTCTTATACTCTGACTTTGTGCCACAAACGTCGTCGGAAAACCACTACACCACCTACACACCCTTGCCAGTGCACCCCCAAAACGGTAGCACCCCCGGAGCACCGTCGGTACCCCGCTGCAGCTCGCGCCCCGCTTGAAGTCTTCTTTTTTCTCTCTCGCCTTGCTTGCTTCCTCGTTGTTCTTTCTTTCTCGCCCTGCTTGCCTGAGCTGTTGTCGAGCTCGCACCAGCGCTCCACCAGCTTGCGTCGCCCGTCGCAAACTGCCACAGTCTCGCTTCCCAGCTCACCGGACAGCCACCATAGTTCTTCCTGCCCTTTGCCGCCTATCTGCACCATCTTCTGTCGCTTGGATTTATCGAGTTCGCCCCGCCATTGTGGCTTTGAACTGATTTTTGTGCAAAAATTGTGGTCAGAATTTTTGAGTTAATTTAACAAACAAAATCTAATTTTATTTTGTTAATTTAACAAATTACTCGAAAATTCAAGAAAAATAATAATGGAGGATGGTGGGAGGAGAGAGAGAAAATTCTGAGGTTTAGAATATTACAAATGGAGGATGGTCGGAGGAGAAAGAAAGCTTGGAGGTTCATCAATGGAGGATGGTGGAAGCATAGAGAGGAAATTGGGGATAGAGAGGGGGGAAACCTAACGATGTTAGGGTTCCATCCATAGTAAGGGTATTTTAGACCCAAACACAAAACTCAGGGGTATCTTAGGAATTCGTGTGAGGGGCAATTTATAAATTATGCCAAACCTCGGGGGCACCAAAGGAATTTTTCTTTTAAACTTTGAGGGCTATGCAATGACCAAAGTTCAGGGACACAACCGAAACAAAGTTCCCCAGATAATCCCTTATGATTGCACCAACATCCCCAGGTCCATGCAATCCTTTTGTTGCACATGGCTATTAAGTACATACCAGCCATATGGGCATTGCCAGCTTACAAATTTCTGCACTCAGGCTTCAATCCTAATGTTATCTTCCCCAGCCTCCTCCCGACCTCTTCGAGCTTCATTAAACCGCACTTGAGTGAGTGCTCCATATTCTAAGGAAATTTCATGTCTTCTGTTAAACAAAAAATTATTACGCCACTTCTACATTAAATCCACCATACAGTAACACCAAAGTGTATGTCATTGCTCATCTATAGATTCAGAAACTTTGCTTACATTCTCATCAATCCAATCTTTGAGGGTAGTTTGAAAGAATTGCAGCAAGCGGGATGGGCCACTAACTTTACGCCTAACCAGCCTAACAGCTGGATTGTCATGAAGATGGAGTGTAGATTGCTCCATTCCACCGCAGATAAAATACCTTGGGTCGCCAGTCATCAGACATTTATACCTATTCAAATTCACTAGCACTCTATCATGGCAGGAGATCCATAGAAATGCACGAATTCTCTGTTGAGCTGGAGGACTCCATGTTGCTTTCCGAAAATCTTCATCCATGACATCACTCTCGTGAGTCGTGATGCATGATACTAAGAATAGAACATATAGTAAATTTACCTTTCTTTGCATCCTTTCAGTACACAAATCAGCCGTTTTTGGATCATTCTTGAGTTCATATGTCTGTATTATTTTAAAAGTGTCTGGATGTAAGAAAGGCGAGATGACATCCGAGTTTCAACCAGCATCGATCTTGATCCCACATTTCAGCTACTGTTACCCCCTCTAGATCAGAAGAAATAGGTTGAGTCACCAAGTTGCTTAATGGTTGTTCGTGACCCATGGATGATCCGAAAAAAGAGTCTTGTTCCCATTTTCAACAACCATCCTCATTCTTTCACATAGAAGTTTCGCTTTACCTGTAATATATCTCCAAACATTATAGGCAACCCTTTTGTGCACGAACATATTAACATCATTCCTCTCCTTGCATTACTTCGCTCTCAAGACTCTAGACCACAACGCATCAGACTCTGAAAGCAACCGGTACCCAAATTTAGTTAAATATGCTGCATTGATTTCTCTTGTAGAACGAATATCAATACCACCATGGTGGATCGATTTTTGAAGTGTCTCCCAAGCAAGCAGATGCGCGCCTTTCTTTTCATTATTCCCTCCCCAAATAAACTTCCTTGTTTTTCTATAACTTTCGTCACACACATTCCGACGAACCTAAAGCTGTTTGCATAGAGTAATTAGCTAAAGTAGAGAGCAATGATTTTGCCGACGTAATTCGCCCAACCAAAGAGAAATATTTTCGTACAAGTGGATGAAAGTATCCTTTGTTACACGACTTGTCAATGTTGGCATGCCTAGATACATGCCTGTAGTAGCTGGCATTCCCAATGCCAAAGAGATGTCATCCAGGGCTTGAGATTGTAAATCCTTTAAAATATAGACCCGATATTTTTTCACAACGCACACCTTACCCCGAGGCTATGCAAAATATATTTCAAACAATCCGGATGATACTTGCTTGCTCCACATTTGCCTTCGTAAAAAGAATAATATCGTTGGTAAAAAATAGATTTGACAGTGAAGGACCATGTCTACTTGCTCGAATTGGTTTCCAACTATTTACCATACTAACTTCCTCAATAGTTTGGTACAATCTTTTCATGCACATCACAAATAGATAAGGTGATATTGAAGCTCCTTGTAGCTAATACCCCGGCTAGGTTTAAAACTTTAAGAAGGCTCAATGTAAGCGTGTTTTTATTTCACTGACGCGGGATAAGCGCATATTTGACTACCTCATTGTAAAGGTTTTGTATTGAAAATATTTTTGAAATCGCCAACAAGTATTTAAAGGAAGACTCATAAATCTAATTGGATATTGAGGAATCATAGGGACAACTTAGTGACTTATCCAATGTAGATTTTTCGTCTTGACCCCATAGATGGTTAATGAACCATAAATTGAGTTTGGGGGTGAGAGTACGAACACGGTTAAGAACCACGTTCACCCATCGGTGGCCTCTAATTAATATTGATTCACGTCAAGTTTTATGCAGAAGAATATCCAAATGTATATTCTCAAGCACCCTAAAAAATAGATTAGTCTAGGTTAGTTCTTGAAACACATAATAAGACTATTTTTTAGTGGATGTTATAAGTAACCAAATTACAAGGAACATATCAGGTTGTTAACATTATCTAATTAATATTAGAACAATTTTTTAGGTCTTGATTAGCAATAATAAACATGTGAGGTGATGAAAGCGTTAAACATATAATCATGCAATATGAATATAATAGTGTAATGTAAAAGAAAATACCAAAAAGGGAGATTTAGAGAAAAATGTATAGTATAGCGTTAATTTCCTTTAAGCTACATTGCGACAAGTAGATGGTTAGTAAAATAAGAATTAAATTGGAATTGACCCTCAGGAATCATACCCTTGTCGCTCGTGTCTTGTATTATGGTTTGCACATGAAGCAATCTTGGAGCTTAAAATAGGAAATTCGAAGAGATGAATGTGTTTGAATATGAGTTGAGTGTTTGTTATTAGGGATGTCGAAGTGTGGAAGCGTATTAGGAAAACATTGTGAAATGTTGTTTGAATAAACGAGGTATTTATAGGCAAAGGAAACCGAAAACGAATCGAAAATATAAAATAAAACTATGTGATTGACGCACCACCTTGTGCTTGACGTTTAGATTTGCGCCAAGCTGAGTTGTGCGCTAGACGCACAACTTTGCACCACACATACTTGCTTTTTGGCCGATTTATTTATTGTTTTGAGATTCTTTTTTATCCTTTGAAATTCGAAATCAGCTATCTTTAGGAATAAAAATGTGATTTTCGAAATATCCTTTAAAAATTAATGATCAAGAATAACAATTATTATTAGGAATAATTAATTGGGCTTAACTCGTTCTATTGCTCTTCCTTGGACTGGACCAATAATTGGATACTCAATAGGGAGACACGATTTTCTATCTAAAAAATCCCCCACTTTGACTGAGGTTCAGGAAACCAATAGTCAAAGTATATGGTGTCAGAACAAAGAACGATTCTAAACGCTGTGAAATTTAGAATTGATCTATATATCGTCGATTTCTGCAAAACAAAATTAGTCTGCAAAACGGTAACACAGCTAATCTGATTACCTAAAAGATACGATGTTAGCAAATAGATGAAAACAGCTCAAATAGTGCACCTGATCATGCAAACTTAGACTCTTTAAGGATGCATGAGACGTTATGCAAGGATTAAGGTTATGCAAAGATAAGGAAGATGGAACGTCATGCAAGGTCAGAGTTATGCAAAACTAGGATGTATAAAATACAATACAAGGTCGGATTTTTGCAAGATTAGAATGTGTGAAATGTAATGCAAGGTCAGGATTTTGCAAGATTAGGATGTGTGAAATGTAATGCAAGGTCGGGATTTTGTAATATTAAGGAGATCTGGGTATGTAGAGAGAGAGAGAATGATCAGAAACAAAAAGAATGATTTTCGAAAAATGTTTTGGTAAATAACTAGGGTCCACAAGTGAGATTTGCAGATTACAACTTTTCGGTAGTTTGATTTACTTTGGAGGAACCACCACGTATAGGAAGCCCCCACTTAGGGTAAGCTTGTCTTGAATTAGGCACTATGAGCCTTGCTTGATTGGAATGTACTTGATCTGTCTTAAGCATTTAAAGTTCTTCGTTGAGGATTCTTCTTTGAGAGTTGATACAGGCGAAGAGAATTTGGATTAAAAAAATAAAAGTTTAAATTTATGAATTATATGTAAGTGGGAAAAGGCTTTGACGTTGCTAGGTTCAAACTCGAGTTTATGTTGGGATCTAGAAAGAGTATGCTTTTGAATTCTAGAAAGTCAAATCATTAGACCTTGATTGATTTTATTTATTAACGCGTCGGACCTCGAGATGAGGATTACTATGTATCCTTGCGGAATTAGAGCATTATTTGTAGTTCTAGATTTGATTTCTTGTTTTATTATTCTTTTTATGCCCTAACTTTTGCCTAGACCGCCCTTTCGGGTTTTCAACCTAGCGGACTTGGACATACCTTGGACAAGGAGTTGTGGTTGGATATGAAAGGTTGAAAGGTTTAAGGCTTGAGGTTTAGATGAAGATTCAATTGGTTGGGATAAGGTAAGGATTATGGATTCGGATAATATAGGTAAAGGTTTTGATGGATTGAATTTTGGAATGAGGCGTAGAACTTGTGTACAAGCTCCCTTGAATCTTTATTTATTTGCCTTTGGCTTTTTATTTTTTTGGCATTTTTTTCTTTTTGTATTGTGCATATTCTTTTGCTTTTGCTTTTTTTATCCGCACTTCAAATTTTTTCACCTTTTTCTATTTTTGCCCGTCATTGATTTTTTTTTTTTTTGTAGTGGCCGGGACTTGCACGTAAGTTTATGGTATAAGTGTACTGGAAGGCTTGAAGGATATTTGTGGAGCTTTGGTTTTAAAGGATTTTTGGTTCATGATCATAGAGATAATGGCTTAAGGGATTTTTATTTTCTTGGTTGTACGAGGATGGCTTATTGAAGGATGAAGGAGAAATGGAAATAACTCTTAATCCAAAATATCTCCTTTTTTTTATATAATCAAAGTCACTAGAGATAATCTGATTTGGGTTTCATCATCGAATTCGAAGCATATATGACGATGAAAGGCCAATAAAAAGAAAAATAAAATGAAACGAATATGGAAAGACTATAATAGATGAAGTCCTATAGTGACATAGACTCGATGGGAAGTGACAGAAATGACTTAGGGTAAGGACTTTCCGACTCATCCTAGGAAACTAAAAATAAATGACTAAGCCTGTTGAATTTTTGATGCACTGCCTAAGGGTTGGTGGTGATGCTGATTCTTGTTGTAGCAAGTATTAGTAGTTTATCGTCATCGACTATGTTTAGTAGTGCATTTGTAGGATCCAACACTAGATGTCCAAATGTTCAATATTTTGTCAAAATTCGCAACATTTGAATTTTTCCTTTCATGTGTAGGGTTCAGAGTAAACCCTATAGAAGTGATCACACTTCTATTTTAAAGGTGGTTAAAAGTAATCTTCATGACTCTAAATGAAGTCAGGTTGGAGATAGTGTGAATGATGAGCTTTAGAGTAGGCTCACATTTTGTTCCTCCTTTAGGCATTCCTAAGTTGTAATCTCCCGACCGGTTTGAACAGATTTGGGTGGACTTCACTTGTAAGTTTTAAGAAATGATTTTCGAAAAAGAAAATGGAGATGAGAAATGGAAATGAGTAATGATTTTGAAATGGAGGATTAGTAATGGATATGGTATTGAAATGGGTATGTCTTGACCATGAGGTAGACATGGGTCGAACTATATGCAAATTCAAATGTGGACTAGACTGGACTATTTAAGCAGACTAGACTCCATGATCGGGCTTTGCTGCTAATAGGAGAGAGATTGACTAGACTTTAAACTTATGGGTGAGTAAGTAGCTAGCAGACTCAAAGCAGGTGAGACAATAAAGAAGGCTAGACTTTGAACTTATATTTGTAATAAGCAGGCTAGATCTAAGGGTATGAATTGGGCTTTTATAGTCTGAATATTTGACTAGAGTTTATATAGTGATGCAAACTATACCTAGGGTTGAACTTTTTATAGTCCGAATACTTGACTAGGGTTTATATAGGGATGCAAAATAGACTTACGGTTGAACTTTTATAGTCCTAAGACTTGACTAGGGTTTATTACATAGAGATGCAAACTAGACTTGGGAATGAATTGACCTTTTATAGTCCAAAGACTCGACTAGGGTTTACATAGAGATGCAAACTAGACCTAGGGAAGGAACTTTTATAGTATGAATACTTGAGTAGGGTTTACATGGAGATGCAAACAAGACCCGAGGAATAAACTTTTATAGTCCGAAGCTTAACTGGGGTTTACATAAAGATGCAAATAAACTAGACTTAGGGAATGAACTTTTATAGTCCGAAGACTTGATTAGGCTTGACATAAAGATCCAAATGGGCCTATACTTTGGCATGAACTAGACTTATATGGGCCTAAGATCGACTCTGATGCTAGTGAATGTATGGACTCACATCTAGATGGGCCTAGGATGAATGCAAAATGGACTCTAATACACATGGGCCTAAAAACGAATGCAATGAATTGAATTGGGTTGATTGGATTACATTAGATGAAGGTGTTTGGACTAGGCTTAGAATTTTCGAAATCCAATTTTCTAAATGAACCCCTTATTTTTATCTTTTGTTAGGAAAAGATGATGGATTAATTTTGAAAAATATTTTTTTTCAATGTCTTGTATGATGATGATTAATAATTGTTTTTGAAAAGGATAGAATAGAAGAGGGTGTAGGATTGATTTTCAAAAATGTTCGTATTTCTTTTAAATTGATTGCATATTATTGGTTAGCATTGATAGGGAAGATTAGTTGGATACCAGGGAGAAGGTAGACATTCATGACGATTCTAACTCTACCGTGACCACTTCTCGAGATGCACTTTTTAGAGTAGACTCGACCTTGCATGAATTAGCTAAGACCTTTAGAATGACCATGCTTTTACGCGAATACAGACGAATCGAACATAAGATTGACCACCACAACGACTAAATCGACGAAAACCATGCGATGTACAGATTATGTGTCGTGCAGCATTGTTGCACGTGGTACACATACGTGCATATAGCGCGGAAGCAGTGCGCTAGGTGCAACTAAATGCGCTTGGCGCACTGCTCCCATGACATGTTTTTCGGTGATTTAGACAATGTTTTGGCCAATTGGTGATCTTTTTGTTTGTTTTTTAGATGTGATTTTAGGTGCGACGCATAACAATGGCAATTTGACAAGTTAAGGCAAAATTGCATTCACAAGCAAATGTCATATACCATGGATGCCAAAGTTCCAACCTAAAAGTAAAGTTCTAAGTTTGAAATTATGGTCAAGTTTAGGTTAATTATGAAAGGGTCCATGACTAAGAGATTGATCCCACGTTTTGTACCTATGCTTAGAAGAGGTGACCACGTATAGGGCACACTCCAGTTATCAAGTCATGAACAAGATAATAATGTCATCGTTGGATAGATTTGCTTATGACTAAGATCCAATATTATCGCTCAAGAAGCTTTTTTGAAGGATATAAAATGCACTAATGAGGCAAGATAGATTGTCCTTATGGCGACTTAAACAAAAATACGTATGCAAAATAGTATATCATTCTAAGGCATAAAAAGAGAATAAGTCGTATTTTTCAAGTTTCACCAACTCATTTAAAAAATTAATTTTTTTAAATTCTCCCCAGTGGAGTTGCCAAATTGTGTGCGTGTTCTATTTTGCCTACACGGGATGAGTGCATATGTGACTACCTCATCGTAAAGGTTTTGTATTGGAAATGTGTTTGAAGACGCCAAAAAGTCTTTGAAGGAAAACTCATAAACCTAATTGGATATTGGGAAATCATAGGGACAACTTAGGGACTTATCCAATGAAGATTTCCCCATCCTCACTCCAAGGATGGTCAATCAATCATAGATTGAGCTTGGGGATGAGGGTACGAACACTGTTAGAAACCATATTCGTCCATTGCTGGCTTTTACTCAATATCATTTCATGTCAAGTTTTATGCAGAAGAATAGCCAAATAAAATATTTTCAAGCACCCTAAAAAATAGATTAGCGTAGGTTGGTTCATTGAAACACATAAAAAGAGTATTTTTTTAGTGATATGTTATTAAGTAATCAAACTATCGGGAATCTATCACGCCGTTCAAATTTTCTAGATTAATATTAGAAGAATTTTTTAGGTCTTGATTAGCAATAATAAACATGTAAGGTGACTAAGAAAATACATGAGTATGAAAATTAATTTGGATGGTGTTATGTAGTCAATAACTTTAAGAAAATACATTGTTATCCTTCAACAGGTTCTTCAATGGATACTTATGCAACGATGTCCTAGTCAGATAATCCCGACATAAGCTTCGTTCCCGAAACCTGCAAAAAAAGGGACCCGTCGTGGAGGTTTGGGTGGTGGCTCCCCCTCCAAAAATTAAGTCAGGTATCAGGAGTAATAAGGGAAAGTAGAGATAGAGAGAGAAAGTGAGAAAGAGTTTTCATAGAGTAATAGTACACACTTTTCAAAAAGTTACTTTTCTCCTGATTTCAAGGACTATTTATAGTGTTTGGGGTCTGATTGATGTACTTTGAGGTCATCCTAATTTAAAGGCACCTAGTTGGCTAAGCAATCAGAGTATGACACGTGGCGGATAATGATTGGGAAGCACACATCAACCAATCATATGCAGCCATTTTTTGAGATTTGGGCCCAGATATTATATCAGGCCAGAAAGGTGGACTGATACTTTCCCTTAGTGGAAATTTGTACTTCAACTATCTTCTTTTTGCCATGTACTTCTCTTATAGATAAGAGACATATGGACACTCCAGATGGATCCACGTGTTATTTGGGGAGCCATTGATTTTCAGACTACAACAAATGAGATGTGCTTTTTATTAACTTGCTACATACACACTTTTTGAATACCTTCCTTTACTTGCCACATATCAATTTTGATAAAAAAAAATTTCTCTATACTTTTCAATAAAGGCAAACCTTTAACCTCATTTCTGCCTTTTTTTTCTTTTTTCTCTCCATCTTTTTATATAAGTAGAAACGGATTGAGCAATATCGATTTAAGAACACCCTCACACTCATGTGCACATATGGCTGGGCGCACTATAAAGTTACGGAGAGTGGAGACACTGCCAAAATCAGATTTCTTTAACAAAGTTGTTCGAGGTCAGATTGCTGATTAATAGGACTACTTATATAATCACCCTTACCCTTAGGACTACTTATATGCATGTTTAGTCTACTAATACTTGCAAAAAAGCGATACATATTATTATACTGCTGGCTTCCAAATTATTCAGGAAAAGTAGTTATTAAAAAGGGTTAGTTTTTTAAAGTTAGTTATGGACTAATATTCTTGTTTGCATAAATAATGTAATTGCAGTATTGCACGAAGAAAGAGATAAAAACCTCCAAAAGCATATGACAAACTATAAAACCCAAAAAGAAAAAGAACCAAAGTTTCAAATGACAAATGTGAGCTTCTTCCTAGCTAAGACTGAAGTTAAGACTACTTGTATCTTAATATCCAACAGTCCATGTGTATGGCCTTTAATATACCGACTAAGGGCCTGTTCTTCCCAGCTTATTTTCAGTATAGTTCAGTTCAATTCAGTTCAGTTCAGTTCAGTTCAGATCAGTTCAGTTCAATTCAGTTCAATTCAGTTCAGTTCAGTTCAGTTCAGTTCAATTCAGTTCAGTTCAGATCAGTTCAGTTCAGACCAGTTCAGTTCAGCTCTTGACCATACTTTTACTCTCACATATCACTATTCATTTCAGTTCAGTTCAATTCAGTTCAGTTCAGTTCAATTCAGTTCAATTCAGTTCAGTTCAGATCAGTTCAGTTCAGTTCAGATCAGTTCAGTTCAGTTCAGATCAGTTCAGTTCAGTTCAGTTCAATTCAGTTCAGTTCAGTTCAGCTGTTTTATGCCGAAGAGAACAGGCCCTAAATCGTTTTAATAGATCCCAATTAAAGGTTTGAGGAGCATCATGAATTCATGATCAAAGATCAATTGAATGTCACATTTAATTCAGCTAATTTAACAATTGAAATTCTTAGCAAGAAATTTACTAGCTAGGTAGGTAGTGATTAAAAGCAAGCCAAATTACTCGATAATGTTGTTAATAAAAGGAATTTTACATTAAAACAACATAGAACTAAGACGGTTTCATCATTCAACTGTTTGTAATTCTTGCTTATTGTGAATTAGTATAATTAATCTCATTTTGAGTGTGTTCTATTCAACTTATTTGAATTTATATGGAACTTATTAGTCCTAATTTGAATTAATCTGAACTTATTTTTTCTGTTAAGGACTGAGAATAAGGTGAATAGAGCGAACCCTTTATATGAAAGGTCTACACAAAGTTCATATTGTATTGAGAATCTTAGGTATGTTTGATGGACATCTATAGACAAATAATCTTTTTTCACAACACTAAATTAAACCACATTCAAAATTGATATTTTGTAACCATCAAACAGTAATTGAGCCAATTTTGTAGGTATGGGACTGTTATAAACAAGGAGCTACATAATATTTTTGAATAATGGATAAATAAATAAATATATATATGATTCCCTCTTTTATGTGCCAATTATTATAATTAATTCAAGAAGATCTAATATTTTATTGAGTTTTGTTAAACACCTCATTATATATTTGAGGTACCTTACTAATGACTAAATGGTCAATTAGCTTATGCATTATTGTCATAAGCTAGTCCATTAAAAATAGGCTACATAATCCATCAATGTTCAATTAATTAACATTAACATAAATTAAATATCTATTAACCACTGTTAGATACTGACAATCGCAATGGCAGAGGGATAATGATTTCAAGGCTTTGCCGTGGTAGGAGACCACTGCCTTGAAAGCAATTACGGCCCGACAACGGTGGTAATCGATCTGGCCGGAAAGCTCCCCAAAGGTTAACACAGCAGCCTAAACTGCCACCACTAGCAGTATAGACTTTGGAGAATAGCACGAACCCCGGAAAAGAGAGAGAAGAGATTGAATAGAATGTTTTTGTGTGTCTTGGACTGATCAGAAGGCCTTGATTTTATAGGAAGAAATCAGGCAAAAAAACGGAAGACAGTAAAAGGGGAGGATATCACGGGATTGTCATTAATACCGTAACAGTCAAAACGTTACAAATCTTCATCAGTCACACACGCGCCCAGCCTGGGTCCAAAAAGTTAGTTAAGTTAAGTTTATTCCCCAAAGCCCAAAGCCCATGGCCCTAGCCCGGTCCGGGCGGGCGGTGCGCGCGCATGTGTGATAGCAATCCCAAACCCAAGCATGACATCCAACCACAAAAGAGATTAAGAGATGGAAACGAACAGTTTTATTATCTTTTTCATATTTTAAATTTGCGTCCTCATTATGCTTAATAACAGTAGCAGAAGGAGAAGAGGATGAATCACCTGTAGCAGTAATGGCAGCAGGAAAGTCGTTGTACAGAACATAGATGATGTTCAACTGTTCAAAAAACATGAGCAGTTTCCGAGCCCAACGTTTGTAAGTATTTCCGTCAAGAGACTCAAGTTTGTAAGTATTTCCGAGCCGTGGATTTGGTTGAACTGTCAGCCATTGCAAATTATTTAATTGCTTTCAGATTCTTAGAAACTGCCAATCGCAATGGCAGAGGGACAATAATTTCAAGGTTGTGCCGTGGTAGGAGACCACTGACTTGAAAGCAATTACGAAACGGTCAAAATGTTACAAATCTTCATCAGTCACACACGTGCCCAGCCTGGGTCCAAAAAGTTAGTAGTTAAGTTTATTTCCCAAAGCCCCAAGCCCATGGCCCTGGCCCGATCCGGGCGGCGCGCGTGTGTGATAACAAGCTCAAACTCAAGCATGACATCCAACCAAAAAAGCATTTCAAGTACCAACTCAATAAGAGGAAGGAGGGAGGGAATATATAAAGCAAGGAAGTATTACCTCCCACAAGCAATGTGGGACATTTAACAAAAGAAGAAAACAAGGCTTTTCAAGCCTTGATTCCAACAACCACGACTTTAAATCATATCCACCAAAACTTACTCAACCATAGTTGATCTATATAAATATATTAAAAGGCGTGCTTGACAACGTTTATGCGCCACGTACGCTCTCAATCTGCCCCTAGAATTTTGCCACGTATCTTGACCAACTTATTCAGGTGATCATTATTTAAAATATAAATATGTTGAAATTTGGACTCGAACCCTTGACCTCAAGTGAGGATTTTCAAAGATTTAACATCTAATCTAACATCTTTTAGTGATTCATGTTTCCACAAAATTATAGATATGTGTTGTGATTAGTAATTTCGCAGTTAATGCCTACTTCTAGCCATAAAGTTTATTTTTCTTATTTGATTTCTTTTTTGCAGTCATCTCCCTTGCTCCATCTCTCCTTTTGAAATTCACCATGATCGTTAGAGGCCTCTAATTCATAATTAATGGCGTAGCGTTACAAATTATTCTTGATGCTAATCAAATCTTATTGTTGTTATTTGAGAATACAAATCAAGAGATGAAGTTTAAAGGACCAAATGACCTACTAATAAGAATTAAAATACATTTACCACTACACCAAGTGATATATGGTGTAATAATTTAAAAATTAAATTATTAATAGATGAAAATATAAATACTCGGGACGTAGCTCGGACCTAAAAACTAATTTAAATAAAATTGATCCACCAAAACTTCCTTATTACAAGTATTTAACATCTCCTAGACATGTTACATTCCTCACTTGGTAAAATTTACGTAGTGTTTTAAATACCATCAAAAGACTAGAAAATATTGTTGGGAAAATCAATATGAAACATGCATTGATCCAACTTCGGATACTATGTTTGCTTTGGTAAAAGATGATATGAATATTAATTTTTGATAACCAAAAGACTTATGCCATTACCCACCCCTCTTTTCAAGACTTTTAAGAAAACAAATTTCTATCCATCTTTTCTTTTTTCCCCTTTCCTCTTTAGAGATGCTCTGAGTATCATATTTGAAGGTAAGATTTATCACCTTTCTAGTTTGTAATTGTACCCACTTGATCTTCCTTTTTTTTTTATATCAATTAAACATTAACTGTGCGGAGGGGTAATCTCCCAAAAATTCTATACTGAGAAACCAAATAATAATAGCTTTATACTCATTCCACTACTGTCACGTGTACTTACGGTTTAGTCAAAATCCATTAACAAATTTTTAGCCAAAAATGAAATTTTTCTTTGACCCAACTTGGGGGATGGTCCTAAATTTTAAGGGGTTTTAGTGCTTGAGATTCGAGCTTTCGAGAGTGCCCCTCCACCACCTACATACGCTCTTCTTCCAGCAAAAGGCGACAGATTATATACTATAAGCTAGCATACAAGAAGCCAAGAAGTGTACTAATTAAGTACCACATAAATCGCTTAGATGTAGGGTTCGGTCTAATAAAATATGGGATTATAGTTATTCAGCGCAAATGAATTTGATCCTCGTTCAATCCGATTTAGAAAGAAAATTTTGATCCGAATTGAAAAAAATTAAAATCTTTTCCGAAAACGATAGGAGGTATATGTAACTCATGTAAAATCAAACAAAGCCAACTAGTCTTTCTCTTTTATGCCACTTTATCAACTGATATAATATAATCCATCCGTCCCATAATATAAGTCCCCTTTCCTTTTAAAGTGTCTCAAAATATAAGTCTTGTTTCTATTTTCAATCAATAATTATACCCAAAATACCCTCATGAAAATAATTTAACTCCCAAAAAGTCCTCATAATTTCAGCTTCCAATGCACCATTATTAATGATAAAATAGAATCTCATAACCCATTAAACTCCTCTACACATTAAACTATGCAATATTAATGTTAAGTTTTTTTTCTTTTGTTAAAAAGAAAAAAACAATGTAAGTGTTTCCCAATAAAAATGAATCTTTTTATTTAAATAAAACAAGATTCTAGTTTACCTTAATTCTCGTGTAAAAACAGAATCAGGACTTATATTATGGGACGGAGGGAGTACTTTTTAAAATAAATTGGTAAGAATAATTTCTCTGGGCTGCCTCGCACAGGGCTCCCACCCAGAGGCTCATTATAAGCCAAACGCCTCCCAACCCCCCATCCCTCTTAATCCCTTAGATCCCAAGCAAATGGTTGGGATAAGAATTGAACCCTAAATCTTACTAGGGAAGATGGGAAAGCTAACCACTTGAGTCAATCTGATAAGAGGTAATTTAGGTTTTGGAATGATTTGCCTTGTCTTCTCATTAATTTGCACAGTTAATATACAAAGTAAAAGTATCCCAATAAAATAGGAAACAAATTATATACATCATATCTTGCCTAAGAAGATAATATTTACATAGATATCGTAACACCCCCCCTCAAGTTGGAGCATGGGGATCGAAAATGCCCAACTTGCGAAGAAGAGCATCAAACTGAGTCTTCCCAAGTGCCTTAGTAAAAATGTCGGCCAATTGTGCTGTAGTAGGAACATAGGAAGGAGCAATGAGCCCATCAGTAATAGCATCACGCACGAAATGACAATCAACCTCAATGTGTTTCGTGCGTTCATGGAAGACAGGATTATGAGCAATATGCAAGGCGGACTGACTATCACAAAACAAGGGAATAGCTTTGGGATGGTGAACACCCAAACTGAGAAGCAGACCCTTTAACCATTTCAACTCACAAGTGATAGCAGCCATGGAACGATACTCGGCCTCAGCAGAAGACCGGGAAACAGTGGGTTGTTTCTTGGTTTTCCAGGAAATAGGAGAGGAACCAAGAAAAACAAGCCACCCAGTAAGAGAGCGTCGAGTGATGGGACAAGCAGCCCAATCAGAGTCACACCAACCTTGTAATGACAAATCACTATCAGCACGAAGAAGAATCCCTTGACCAGGGGTTCCCTTCAAGTAATGAACAACTCGTAAGGCAGCATCAAGATGCTCCTGACGGGGGAGCCTGCACGAACTGGGACAGAATATGCACGGAATAGGCTAAGTCAGGTCGGGTCACAGCAAGATATATCAAACGACCAACAAGTCGTCTATAAACTTCAGGCTCCTGAAGAAGAGAACCGGTAGCTAGACCAAGGCGATGATTCTGCTCAATAGGAGAATCAGAGGGCTTAGAACCCAAGAGACCAGCCTCAGAAACAATAACCAAGGTATACTTGCGCTGACACAGAAATAAACCTGCAGAGCTCCGGGCAATTTCAATGCCAAGAAAATAACGTAAAGGACCGAGATCCTTCATACGAAAGCAATCACTCAGATAAGCCTTGAAGGCCAGTAAAGCAGCAGAATCATTAGCAGCAACAATAAGGTCATCAACATACACAAGAACATTTATCTGAACAGCACCTTTAGTAAAGGTGAAAAGAGAGTAATCAGAGTAAGATTGCAGAAATCCATACTGGCGAATAGCACTAACAAGCTTGGCAAACCAACAACGAGGTGCCTGTTTCAGACCATACAGAGACTTGCGCAAACGACACACAAGATTAGGATCAGAAGAACCAAAACCAGGGGGAAATTTCATATAAACTTCCTCATCAAGATCACCATGAAGAAAAGCATTCTGAACATCCATTTGATGGAGTTCCCAATGCTTAGAAGCAGCAATAGCGAGAAAGGCACGCACCGTAACCATTTTGGCAACAAGAGCAAAAGTCTCAGTGTAATCAATACCTTCGCGCTGATGATTACCAAGGACCACCAAACCAGATTTGCGCCAATCAAGAATACCATTGGAATCATACTTGGTGCGGTAAACCCACTGACTACCAAGTGCACGTTTACCTGGGGGAAGATATTCCATAGTCCAAGTACCATTGCTTTCAAGAGCGGCAATTTCATCCTGCATAGAACGCCGCCAAAGCTCATCTCTCATGGCCTCCTTAAAAGACCTGGGCTCGTTAGTGGAAGTAAGAGCAGCAAGAAAAGCACGATATTTTGCAGAAAAACTATCACAATTGATATAATGTGCAATAGGGTAAGGAGTACCTGATGAGTGATCAGAGCTGGAAGAAGCGGGGGGAGGACTTTTGACTGCGACGGTATTAGTGACAAAATCTCGCAACAAAACTGATGGAGCCTTAGTGCGCAAACCGCGCCCAAGAGGGGCCTCAAGAGTATCGGTAGTAGGAGCTGGATCAAGGGGCCCAGAGGACAATGGCCCAAGTGAGACGGATGGGGCCTTGGGACTAGAGGCCGAAGGAGAGACGGATGGAGCAGGCCGAGAAGGGCTGCTGGGTAATGAAGAAGTGAGGGGGGTCGTAGTAAAAGACGGCCCAGGAGACGGAGGCCCAGAAAGTGCTGGATCAGAAGAGACGGGCTGGGTTGATGTTGTGAGAGGGGAAGTAAAGGAAGGGAGGGGATTTTGTGGGTCAAGGAGAGCAGGCTGGGCTAAGGTAGGGAAAGAAGGATTTAGTGGAGCATCTGGAGGGTCATTTTGTGAGAGAGAGAGTTGGGCCTGTGAGGATAATGAGTGTGGGGCTGGATTGAGAAGAGAGGTATTAGAAGAATTTGAGGGAGGAGATGGAGGAGCATCATCAGACACGGCAGGAGAGTCCAAATAATCAAAATCAGGATCCACATCAAGAGTCATATCAACAATATTTTCAGGAACAATGCCAACACTTTCCGGAGTAGCAAAAGGGTAAATATCCTCAAAAAAACGCACATCTCGAGAAACAAAAAAATCCTTAGTCTCAAGATCAAAGAGACGCCATCCCTTCTTCCCAAAGGGATATCCCACAAAAATACACTTGCGACTCCTTTTTGCAAATCTATCACCATGAGTTTTGAGATTATGAGCAAAGCAAAGGGACCCAAACACCTTAATAGCATCATAGGAAGGGGTATTACCAGTGAGATATTCAAAAGGAGTTTTATTGTTCAATAAGGGAGTAGGAGTTCGATTAATAAGATGAGCTGTGGCAAGTACACATTCCCCCCAAAAAGAAATAGGTAGATGAGCTTCAAAACGCAAAGCACGCCCCACATTCAAAATGTGACGATGTTTACGCTCAACTTTCCCATTTTGTTGAGCAGTATGAACACAAGAGGTTTGAAAAAGAATTCCCGTGGCAACAAAATAATCACGTAGACAATTAAACTCAGTTCCATTATCACTTTGCACAATTTTTATGGTTTGAGAATATTGTCGGTCAGCCATGGCAATAAAGGACATGAACATGCTAAAAACCTCAGATTTATCAACTAACAAATAAAGCCACACAGCTCGAGAATAATCATCCACAATTGTTAAAAAATAACGAGCACCACAAGAAGAGACATGTCTGTAAGGACCCCATAAATCACAATGTACTTTCTCAAAAATACGAGTAGTTTTAGTGTCACTAAGTGGAAATTTATCCCTAGGATGCTGAGCATAGAGACAAATGTCACATCCATTATTAAAACTACCCTTAAGATGACTAACAGGGGGGAGTAACTTTACAACTTTCTCGGAAGGATGTCCCATACGACGATGCCATAAATCAAATGTGGAAGCTATACCAGAAACCGAAACATGGTGAATGGAATCCGAACCGCCAAAGTAATAAACTCCGTCCCGCTTAACTCCCGTTCCAATCAGCTTCATCGACGGGTCCTAAATAAAGCACATATGAGAATCAAATTGGACAGTACAATGCAAAACATCACACAATTGAGAGATAGATAACAAGTTGCAATAAAGATTAGGCACATAGAGCACATGAGTGAGCACAATCGTGCTGGATAGTCGAACGGAGCCGGCTTGAGTGGCAATAACAGAACTACCATTAGGTAGACCAACAGGACAATCAGTGATAGTATGAATATTAAATAACCAAGAAATATCACCCGTAACATGATGCGAAGCCCCGGTATCAAGTATCCAAGAGTAAGTATCAAACTTACCAGTTAAGCGATTGTCGGGAATTTTTACATTACCAAACATTCCCGCAAGAACCTTCCACTGTTCGGCCGAGAAAAGCGATGCAGCAGCAGAACTCGACGATGACTCGGAGGGACTGCCGAGAGCAGCATTGGCACGAGCCGGAGTGCCACGACCACGACCAGTCGATTTGCCTCGACCACGCCCGCCCATGTCATGCCAATGAGGGGGGTAGCCAATGAGTTCGAAGCAAGTGGCAAGGTCATGACCGGTCTTTTTGCAGTGTGTACAGTCCAACTGAGAACGATCAGGCCGATCACCGCGGCCACGGCCACGAGGTGGATCTGCGCGAACGGAAAAACCGACCACTTCCGAAGGCGTTAAGTCAAGAGGCTGTGTAGCAAGACGGTACGAACCCGCTCGTCTTGGATGAGCATTTGATACACACGATCAAGAGAAGGAAGAACTTCAAGAGCAAGAATAGAGGCCCTGGTTTGAGAGTAATAGGGTGAATAGAGACCCATTAAAAACTGATGGACTTGACGATCTTCACGCCGTTTGGCATGACGACTACCGGTATCACACGCCGAACAACATGAGCAAGTTAGGATGGGTTCATGACGATGTAATTCTTCCCATAAAACAAGAAGGGTAGAATAATAAGTAGTGATGGTCATAGTTTTTGTCTGTTCACATTTAGCAAGGGAAGCAAATAATTGATTGATGCGAGGTCCATTGGCAACGGCATACCGAGCCTTAAGAGTAGTCTAGAGACGGTGAGGATCTTTAAACATAGGAAGAGAAAGTTTTACCTCTGGAGTAATTGTATTAGTGATCCAAGAAAGTTGGCCTGCAAGGCCGCCCAATCTGAAGGAGAACAAGGAGAGGCAGGTGAAGTAACACTGCCGTCGAGGAAGCAGAATTTGCGACGGGCTTCAAGCGCCGTTTGGATGTCGGTGGCCCAGTCGTCGTAATTATCGGGACGTAAACGATTTGGAGTGAGAAAGTCTCCGGACCTATCTTGAGGACCAAGATAATAGGGAGAAGTAGGTTCGATTTTTGGTGGTGGTGGTGCAGACTTGTCACCGTCGCCGGGCATGGCGGAAAGGATGAAGGAATCGTAACCTAGGCTGATACCATGATAAGAGGTAATTTAGGTTTTGGAATGATTTGCCTTGCCTTCTCATTAATTTGCACAATTAATATACAAAGTAAAAGTATCCCAATAAAATAGGAAACAAACTATATACAACATATCTTGCCTAAGAAGATAATATTTACATAGATATCGTAACACAATCCCTTCCTAACTGATATATTATACTTACATTACAATAGGATCGGATAATTATGTTTGTATTGTCTGAATCAACTAAATATATATGAAGTAATATAACTCTTCTAAAAGTCTAAATTTTTCGTTCTTAAGTGATAACATGCACAACCCCTTTTGAAAAAGGTGATAACATAATCTAAGGTCTTGCTTGGCACTAGCGTTTTAAATAGCGGATAGAGGTTGGATAAGTTAAAAGCTACTTAAGAAAAATTAAGAGTGTTTGGCAAGGTAGCGATTATGGTAACGGGTAGAAATTAGCGTAGATTATGGGTAGTTTTTGTGAAACGTTACAATAGGTAACGTCTGAAGCACATAAGCTAGTGTTTGCTGCTATTGCATTCATTATGCTCAACTCTTTTTTCTTTTTTTTAATCAATAAATCTATAATAGTATTGTGTAAAATGATTTTAGTTGTACTACTTGGGAGTATTTTGTTAATTCTTTTTCTTTTACAAAAAGGGCTAGCTAAAGATTCATAATAAATTCTATGACCCAAATTTCACAATTATCTAAGTTAATCTAGCTATGATAAACAAGATATAAGCCCTTTTTTTCTATGATTATTAGTATTATTAAAACGTTCAGTTACATATAAATTTCAAATTTTGATTTATATGTAGTTTTTGATGGAGAATATATAGGCGTACAAAATAAGTATATTATTACACAATATACATAGAATATTATATATGCTTTTTTTATAGGAGTGTATGAAATATACTAGTGATTCAAATATGACATCATACATACATTTGACTTTGTATACATACTTCTCCTGATTTTTTAGTTGTTTCATTTCTCCTCAACACATTTTATCAACGCATAATTTATACCTTTAATATCTCTAATTGTACATAAGTAAAAATTATAAAAAATTGATATTTGAAAAGTATATATATATTGAGACGAATCCAAGAAGATCCCACGTGACTATATTTTTTCTTATGAAAAAATAACTAAAGACGGTCAAACTACATAAGATGAATAGTGTAAAAAGTCAATATTAAAAAACTTAAAAAACGGAGGAAGTATGTTTTATAAATGATGACCATTTTGCAAGGGTGAAGGACTATCAAATTTTTAATTATTAAACTAATTAATCAATCAAATTTTTATATTTAATTCTATTGGTAAATGTATGCCCTGTTTTTTTTTGGCAATTCTGACAGTTAATTTTGACAAACACTTATATTTTAAACAGTTACTTTGAACTCTACTAGTTGACCGTTGATAGCTACCTCAACAGCTAAACGCTACTGAAACAGCTAACATCTAATGCAACCGCTAATTTTGCCAAACAAGGCCTAAATATTATATTCCGTTAGAACCTGATCCAAATCCGAGAGATAAATTCTAGACTGGAATTGAGAAAAATGATTTCAGATAGAGGTATATTAAGTATCAAAAATCCAATCTGATCAGACCCATTGTCATTTACAAGTTATATTTTCGAATGCCAATTATAAATTCGAGAGTACGTAAAACTAGAAACACTGAACACAAAATGTTGTTCATTTGCTATTGCCAATAAGAAAAATTGGTCATTTCAAATACAAATGAGCAATAGGATATAACTTTGATTTTGGTGTAGCGATTTTCAGATACACCAAAGAAAATATAATGATACTTGCCCTTGAATGATTTTTTCTCCCTATAAGTCTTTTTCTAATAGTCTCTCTACCTACTACGAATTGTAAATTAGTCATAAATCCCGAAGTTCCTCAATGTCATATAAGCTACTTCATAAGTATATTATTATAGTGTGGCTAGGAATATTGCAGCATTTAAGTTTTGAGGAGATGTGGATCTCTAACTAGCTGATTTATGCATAAAATGACAGTGCACATTCAATGTGAAGGATCCATGACTGACCAAACTATAAGAACTAGGAATACTCATTCTTGGGAAGAAAAAGATCCAAAGGATAAGAGATGATTTCACGTTGAGAAACATAGTCATTAAAGTTTGGACAGCTAGCTCAAACCGATTCTCCTTAATTACATGCTCCTTGATCTCTCTTTATTTCCCTTTTATTTTGTTTAGATATCCTCAAGGCTAATTTTGTTAATATAGGCATAGTTGTATATGAGATGCTATAGTGAGTTCCCCTCAAAAAAAAAAAAAAAAAAAAAAAGATGCTATAGTGAGTTGTGACACCTTCTTATGAGATTATGATGACTTATTTTTTACTTAAGAAATGAATTAAATATAATTGCGTAATATATTAGTATAACGTGATAAGTTAGTGTGAAATGCAGGGCCGGCTATGGGCCTGTGCAAGCAGACCCATAGCACAGGGCCCCGAATTTTGGGGGGCCTCAAACTCTCAGCCCACTTTCACCTTCTGTTTGTATCCGTCAAACTTTTCATCGTAACCTGCTCTTATCTCCCCCTAATTACTCTATAATTCCCAAGATTATATGGAGATTTTCCACATTCCTTTAGTTAATTTTTTAAATTTTCATTAATTGTAGTTAATTTATTATAGAAATTCTCATTTAAGACTCTCATCTCCCTTTTCTCAATTATCTACTGTTTTTCCGTTCAGATTCATTTTTTCTCAATCCTTTGAGAAATCATAAATGGCAGATTATATTCTAATTCTTCCCCAATTTAATTACATGTTAACCGAGATGTTTTTCTCCCTATTCATCAAAAAGTAGAATTTTGGTTTTGATATTTTAATTTGAGACAAAAAAATTACAGAATTTCCTTGGAATTGGACAATTAACTTCTTCTTCTATTGTTCAATAAATCTTTCGTAAAGTCTGGAAAACGTGGGGTTGAGAATTCGGCTTCTTCAATTGGAGGAATTAGGATATGGGGAATTTGGGTATTGGAAAATTGGGCTCCCTGCTTCTTGCCTTCGATTCATGCATTGAAGTTCAACAAAGGTAATTCTATATATTTCCTTTTTTTTATATCTATTTTTATACATAATTCCACTTTTTGTAAATAATTTTTATACATAATTCCACTTTTTGTAAGAAAATATTTAAGTATTTTTTCTAGCTTGATAAGTGTATATTATGATATTAAAGTCTATCTTTAAGTATGTTAAGTACTCAGTTTTTCATTTTACTGGATAAGTGTATCTGTAAAGTATCAAAATATAAACTATTAATATGCTTTCTAATAGTTGCTGAGTTTTTTTTTTCTTCTTTAAAGATTACAATTCAAATAAAGTACTTTGAATATTTGGTGTTTCGCCTTGTAAGAATATAATCGTAGCATTTTGAAAGAAATTTTTATTAGTAAAATTGCACCTCTTTATAGTAGGGCTCAAAATTTAAAATTAGAACAGGGCCTTCAAAATATTCGAGACGGCTCTGGTGAAATGATATCACCCTAAACTTGGTTTAGTTTTTTCTTTGTTCATTTCACCTTGACACCTTCATCCACAATAATATTTGATGCAAATCTAGTTTTAGTTAGAGCGAACTAGTAAGTGGGAAAGAGTTCAAACTAAATCAGACTAGTTTGTTTTTTTGACAACATGAAAACTTACAAAATAAGTGACTAACTAAAAACATAGGGACAAAACATACGTCTACAAAATATAGCTACATCAAGGGCCTGAGTAATGTCGTTCTTGTGAACCGTTATGATACGACACCAAATAAACGTCCCTGGAAGTTGTCGAATGGCAGAAAGTGTATGACATAGAAATATCCGAAGTTGTAGGGGTTTGAAGAAGTCGAACCAACATATCTGAAGTCGTATAGATCATGATGCTAGATAGCGACACAAACTTGACCCAAGAAAATGCTATAAAACAGGGCTGAGCTTCAATCTGGAGTGTTGAGGAGGCGTAAAGTATTTGGCCTTCACTATTGGACGCATAATTACCCTAGAAAGTAACAATCCATGTTGCACCTCGGCCCCTTGTTTCGTATACTTGTCCCTTGAACCATCAATGCAAAATGTAGCAGCCATATCATGCATTGATGGTTCATGGGACAAGTAAATCTCGGGGGCGGCACACCTCGCGACTCCAAAATAGAATTAAGTAAGGGCACTTGGGAAAAGATCAAATGATGATGAGTTCTAAGCTGAAGATGTTGTTAGAGGACCTCAATTGTCGCTCGTATGCATCTGAAGACTTGTGCATTCCTTGAGGTCCAAATAGACCAAAGCGTACTAACATACGACATTACTTTATTGCTATTACAACCCTCATTATCGACTAAGCGTAAAACCTTTTGCATAAACCATTCCGCAAGCGGGATTTGAGAGCTTACTGGATCATTGTTAACCATATTGTGAATATTCCAGGCTTCTAAAGCAAGAGGACAAGATTGGAAAAGATGATGACAACTCACTACTTCATCTAAATAGATGGGCCAATTGTCTGATATTCCAATCCCACAACGAAATAGGTTCTCTTTAATCCTAAGCTATTATGCCAAAGTTTCTATAAAAAAAGCTTTCCTTTAGGCATGATGTTCAAACTCCAAATAATGTGGTAAAACTGCGACTAAGTTGGAGTTGTCATGTTGCATATATCATTTTGTTGTTGTTTCTAAAGCAATGTGTACACTGATTTGGTGAAAAAATCAATAGACCTCGTGAAAGGCCAATATAGAATATCCAGAGTAGTTGAATTACTCGGGAGTTCCAGACTTAGAATTTGGCAAGCGCTAGGTGAGATAAAAAGCCTTTAAACCTCGCGTATATCCCACTGCAACCCTGATTATGTGGCAGAATCAGATATTGAACCTTTAACTTAGAGGCCCCGCGAAGATATATATCATCTCGCATGATTGGAGTTTGACCATTCACCCACTTATTGGTTGACTTCCCTCCCTGCTTGCCAGTAGGGGTGTAAATTATTTGGTTAAAAATCGAAAATCGAACCAAACCAAACCGAATTAATAATTTGGTTTTTTTTTTCAAAAATTCGGTTGGTTGGATTAGAAAATTTTCATTTTTTCGGTTTCGGTTTGGTTCACTTTTTATTTTATAAAATCGAAAAAACCTAACCAAACTGCAAATTGCCTATCCTATATGGGTTCTGATGTTTTTATCAATTATCTTTAGTTTTAGTACTTTAGTTTTAGTACTTTAGTTTTAAGCTTTAGTTGTGATTTGAAGTAATTCTTCTATGTTTGATGATTTGAAAATTGATAATTTTCGTATTATTTGTAAGATTTGGAAATTATTTTTTTTGCATCATATAAGACTTTCGGTTTTTTTGTTTGGTTTTGATTTTTAAATTTCGGTTTGGTTTGGTTTGGGATGAATTTTTGTTTGGATTTAGACTTGAAATATGAAAACCGGATTTATTTTGGTTCGGTTTTTGCCCGGCCAAAAATGAAACCGAAAATCGAACTTACACCTCTACTTGCCAAAACCCTCATTCTCCCCAAGAAATATTATGGCTTTAGGGAGCATGAATATAAGAATGCTGCGAAAAAGACTTATGAACCTGTGAGATGGGAAGTTGAGAGTGTTGTTGTAGTCGCCAAGCCTTTTTTCAATAAAGTTTTCTTAAATATTCCGACACTTCGGAGGCCTAAGTCTCCTAAACCCCGGGGTGACTGAATAACTTCCCGCTTCCGTCAATTAATTTTCTTATCTTATGAATTATTTACCCAAAAAACCATGCAAGCATACCATCAATTTTATTAATTATAGTATTGCGAAACACAGCCAGCTGATGCATAATAGAAGCAATTAGGATAGAATTGATGATGATCATCCTGGTCGGTTGAAATAGAGCTCGATTATGCCATTGAGATATTTTTTTGGAAATCTTGTCAAGTAACGGAGTGAAATGTTGTACTTTGGGGTCTTGAATATCCACCTGTGTTCTAAGTTACATTCCGAGAGAATCATGAGATTCCATCCTTAAATTTCCTTAAAATGTTATTGTTGTTCTCGTGAACATTGGGGCTGAACTTAACAAAAGATTTTTATAGATTAAGAATTTCGCCAGAGATATTACAGAATCGTTGAATGATGTCCTTTATATTAGTACAAGCAGTCTTTGTACCCCGGAAGAAGAAAAGTGAATCATCTACAAAGAACAAATGAGAGAGAGTTAGGCCATGCTTCCGAATAGTAATGTCATGAAATTGTCGTATATCTATTGCCGGAGACGACATTCACGATAAAATATCCATACAAAGGAGAAATAAATAAGGAGAAAGAGGATCTCCCTGTCTCAGCCCACTTTGGGGAATGAAAGGTGCAGTGTTTGTTCCATTAATCAGAATTCTACATGAAATCGTGGAGATACACTATTAAACTATTTGGACCCATTTTGCTGGAAACCCATATGTTGTAAGAACCTTGAGTATAAAGACTCAGGTGACTCGATCGTACGCTTTATTTATATCAATCTTAAGAGCAGCCAGATGACGCGACCCTGGTCTTTGTTTGTTGATCACATGCAATAATTCAATGTGAAAAATAGACATATGAGGCTAAGTATGTCGATCCAACCTAATTAAGTTCTAGATAATTGATGATGTAACCCACAAAAGGGAAGAACTACTTCGGGAAATAAAAGCAAGAACATAATGATCAAGAATGACAGAGCGTGCCTTTGTTAAATGAGAAATTACCCAATTTCTACTGTTTAATTTCAAAATATCAAATTTGTATAATTTTGCAACAATTCGTTGAAGATATTTATAATTGAAGTTATGCATTGACAAGCGTGAAAACTCAATCATTGTAATAGATTAAGAATGGAGGAAGTATATTCTAGTTACACCTTTAAAAATGATCAATCATGTCTATTTGGGTCGTGTAGTTTTGGGATAAGGTTATTTTCAAGTTAGGTCATTTTCAATCACGAGTCGAATGTACTTGATCATGACCTTGAGTATTGTTTGTTGATCACATGCAATAATTCAATGTGAAAAAATAGATATATGAGGCTAAGTATGTCGATCCAACCTAATTAAGTTCTAGATAATTTATGATGTAACCCACAAAAGGGAAGAACTACTTCGGGAAATAAAAGCAAGAACATAATGATCAAGAATGACAGAGCGTGCCTTTGTTAATTGAGAAATTACCCAATTTCTACTATTTAATTTCAAAATATCAAATTTGTATAATTTTGCAACAATTCGTTGAAGATATTTATAATTGAAGTTATGCATTGACAAGCGTGAAAACTCAATCATTGCAATAGATTAAGAATGGAGGAAGTATATTCTAGTTACACCTTTAAAAATGATCAATCATGTCTATTTGGGTCGTGTAGTTTTGGGATAAGGTTATTTTCAAGTTAGGTCATTTTCAATCACGAGTTGAATGTACTTGATCATGACTTTGACTATTCGGTTACTGTAACACCCTCATGTTTGTTCAGGATCCCACTAGTAGATATTGTCCTCTTTTGTACCTAACCCACAAGGATTTGCTTTGATGTAGGACCGAAGTTCTACCCAAAAGATCTCTACTAGGTTGAGGTGTCCACCTCTTAATAAAGAAGGTTTATTTCTCCTCAACTTCCGATGAGGGATAGGACTTCGGTCTATTGCTCCCTCCATCCCAAAAATATCTGAACATATATTGTGATATGTAGTTTAAGATGATAAGTTGTAATATGGTTTTCATATACTATATTTTCTTTCGAAGTAGATGTGATAGGAGTTAGTGGGTTAATTTTGAATTAAAGAAATAAAAAGTTAGGTACTTTTTATTTTTTACTTTAATTCTTTTTGGGGACCCTTATTGGGAACCCCGTAGTAAGAAGCATTTTCCTAACAGGACACTCATTCAGAGGCTCAACAAGCACCCCAAACCCCCTCTCCCCACAACATTGAAATTAGCTTCCACCAAGATTTGAATCTTGGGCTCCCGTATGGGAGATAGGAAGCGATACCATTGGACTCATTGGTCATTGGTAATTACGTATTTTTTTATTGATAGAGATATAAAATGGGCTAAATAGTTGCTAAAAAACTAATATAATAATAGAACCATACCAAATAGAAGTGTCCAAACTAATCTACAAACATAAAAGAAAATTGTTCAAACTATTATGAGACGAATGGAGTAATATTATCACATTACGAGTAAATGAGGATAATGCTAATTCAAAAGAAACATAAAATTCACCCTAATTGACATTAAGGCCACAAAGTAGATACAACTTCTTTTTGCCTCAATTTCATGTTACAAGATATTATAGTAAAATTATTGGATTTTTAAGATAAAATTGGGACACTCAACAGTCTGGTTGGTCTATATGTCTGGTTGGGTTTGCAAATTCGTTTCAGGTCGAGTCAAAATTTGTCATATTTATTTTGAGTCTATTTATAAGGAAACGGTCTCACGTTAAAATTAACGTGAGACTAGCTTGTCATGCTGAAATACGCGCGTGCATCAAACCAGCAGCGGAACCAATTAAGTAGTTGGACATATTAGTTATGCTAACCTTAAATTGCTTCTGGATGAATTAGTCATGCGGTGAAGTACATTATTTAAGCGTTGAATTATATTAGTTAAGCGTTGAAATATATTCGTTATATCATAGAAATCAGATTATAACGCATATTACTAATAACTAAAAACCATAATTATTAACCTTACAAATATTGCCATTTGTCTAGAACCATAGCTATAACTAATTATATGAAAACTATAACTAATAACGTTAAACAATTACTAGTAACTAAAACCCATAACTATTAACCTTACAAATATACCAATTTATCCAAAATCATAACTATAACTAATAACATTAACGCTATGACTAATAACCTATAAACAATTACTAATAACTAAAAACCATAACTATTAACCTTACAGATATAACTATTTACCCAGTTGCTTAGCTATTTACCTGAAAACGATAACTAATCACCAGAAAATCATAACTACTGACTTGAAAAATTGTAACTTTCTACCTAAAAGTTGTAACTCATAAAAAGAGATTTATTAGAGTTTAGACCCATTGATAGAGGGAAATAAAGAGCTTTGAGGAATTCTCATCATCAAGATTGAAGAACTCGCTGGAAAAGGACGTCACATAGTTGAAAGTTTCATATATATGTTCAAAAAAGAAAAGAAAGAAAAAGAAAGAGATGTAGCTTCAGAAAGAGATGAAAGTTGGGTGGAGGAAAGGGAAATAACAGTGTAGAGGAGAGAGATATACGACTTGATAGAAGAGAGGGACATAGGAGATAAAAATTAGAGTTGGCAGAGGAGAGAAAATATAAATTGGGGGAAAATGAGATGGTTTTACTAGCATAACTAATAGGTCAAAGCGCTTAACTAATATAATTCAATCTTAACTAATATACTTCAGCGCTTAACTAAGTCATCCAGAAGCAATTTAAGGTCATGATAATTAATAGGTTCAAGCGCTTAACTAATACTACTGATATGATGCACGCACGTGATGTCAGCATGACATTAGCTAGTCTCATGTTAACACTTAACACTAATGTGAGACCGTCTTTTATACGAATTTGTGTTTAATTACAATCTCGAATGAAGATAATAGTGTTTCTCCTTGCATCAAGCTTGAATAAAAATTGATGTATTAGGCGTCTATACATATATCACAATAATAGTGTAAAATATAATTTTGACAAATAAAATACTCCTAGCTGATATTGACTTAATTGGTCTCAAGGCATAATAGCGAATATCATTGATAGATACAAATGTTAAAAGATACTTTCAGTAAAGGACATAGTGTCTTTTTATCATCTTTGTACATTAAAAAAAAATAGGACTTCTCTTTGGGATAAGGCAAATCTAGGCCCTAGTTTTCCAAATATTTTAAAGCAATTGTTATCAACTTATAAGTTTTCTACGATATACAAGATGCTAAAAAATACATGATTGGCATATTGATCACTGTAATTGAATGTGAGTTGTGCCCTTCTTTTCGAAACAGAGAACTTCTTTTTCCTTTTCGAAACTTTAGGTTGGATAGGGAAACCATACTCCACAGTCCACAACTTTGGCTTTCCTTTACAAGATCGCCTTTAAAATTTCTACTTAATACTTTCGGTAACATTTACTTCTATCAACAATCATGTTCAAAAGAGTGGATATCGTCTACCTTTTGCTTGGTTTAAAAATTCATATAAATTTTATATATACATGAATTAAATCTTCCATTAAATTTATGAAAATTGAAAAATGTTATTTGGTTATTCATAAGAGGAAATTGAACTTCCTATAAATTTCTACTTACCTAGGACGAAATAGTAAGCTATTTCCCTCATTTTGTAGCTTGTAGGAAGTAAAAGTTCAACTTCCCCCATTTTTTTTTTGTAAATATTTTGTCAACCAAAACAAGTCCATCTAACACTTCATAGCAAATAAAATTTCATATGATTTTCTTGGCTAACCAAACCAATAGTTGGTAAAGTTTTGTGAGGGTGATACCCAAAACTTGGACCTAAATTCCAGTATATCACTACGAATAGTCGTAACTTAAAAGAAAAAGAACAATCACATTCGGAATATCTATTGCGGAACTATATAACAATCCGTCAAAGATTTATTAAAAAAATTGAAAATCAAATATAACCAAATATTTAAGGAGAAAGACTCTACAAAAGAAAGAGAATCAAAACCCATATTTGGGTAAAGACTATTGAAATTTGAAAGTATGAAACTAGGACAAAGGGGAAAAAAATGGGACTTATCACCAATAAAATTTCTATTAGTAAAGCAACAATGGATTTTTTTTTTTTTTGTGAGAGAAGAGGGGTAGGAAAAGCTCTTTAGCACCAATAGGGGTGGGGAAAGTAAGTGATTCTTAATAACAAGGTCCATATATTAAAAAAAATTGACCTAAATAATGATACATAAAGACTTAGACAACACAAGAGCATTTGAAATTGCAAAGAACAAAAGATAGAACAATTGTATCAAACCGGTTCGAATGAACGAACAACCACCACTTCCACAATCCAATGTACCACCAATCAAGACTAAACTATAGCAATGAGCTTCTAGCTTAAGTCTACTTTGAGTTTTAATCACTCATTCAACGTTTAGATGATCAAAATTACAAAGGTTTAAGAGAGGGTCAAAATTGACCAAGAGTTACACTAGGCATACAACCTAGTATACTTAGCATAAAAAATTCAATTTTCACCGGAATGATCTGATTCCAAAAAACATTACAAACTAGACATATTAAGCTACATGTCCAAAAATCAGCCCAAAAGGACGTCATTTGCTGACCTAACTAAAGCAATAAAATAAGAGAAGCATAAAAGAAAACTGTTTTTGTACCTCTCCTAATCATTAGCTAAGTTACCCGATAGGACGTTGGAATACAGAGAAAGAGCCTGTAGGAAATTAAAATACATATCTTAAACAAAATATCTTCACAATTTCAAGCCATTTTCGAAACGAAAAATCTTTGCCCAAAACTGAAGAAAAGAAGGCTGCTGGGATGTGTAGCAGCTGCAGTTCAGCATCCTTCACCATGAAGCTCTCCTTTCTCATTTGTTGTTGGGATGCTTCTAAGTCCATGTGAAGTTCTTGTGGCCTTACTAGACATACTTGAGGTCACCTTTAAGCGTGAGGTGGCCTTGAATTTTTAGAATTAAGCTTCCTTTAAGGCCTTACAAAAATCGGATGAATTAGGAACAAAAACAGCTTGCCCTAATCAAGATTAGCTTAACTAATTACCCTAATTAAGCTAATTGTTCACCAACTAAGCTTAATTAACAATACTTAATGATGATTAAGGGTATCATTAGCATTAATTAACCTTGCTTAAAGGGAGATTAAGAGAGAATTAGCCTAATCAAGGTGCTTAAGAAGTGTTTTAGGAAAAATTGTGCTTGTTAAGCTTATGAACTGAACTTCTTTCACCATTTGCTCTTGATTTTCATGTTGAACTATAAGACTTGGTTCATAGTAGATGCTGCTGCATCATTCTCTCTAGATTCAAAAAGGTCTTCATGTATTTCAGATTCATCTGCAATATAGGGAGCTAAATCACCAACATTGAATGTTGTAGAGATGTTTCCCATTTCATCTGGCAATTCTATCTTGTAGGCATTGTTGTTGATCTTCTCGAGTACTTTGAAAGGACCGTCACTTCTAGGCATTAGCTTGTTCTTTCTTCTGGTTGGAAAACGTTCCTTCCTCAAGTGTAGCCATACTAAATCACCAAGCTTGTACAAAACTTCTCAACGTGCTTATTTGCTCGAACCTTGTATGCTTCATTCACCTTCTCTTTCTGGTTCGAGTCCCTTATCCTTTTCTTCAACTTCTTTATTGTTTTACAGTTCAACAGGAATAGGAAGTAAATCGATAGGACTTAAAGGATCAATCCCATAATTTACCTCGAATGGTGAACACTTAGTAGCATAAGTAGAAGATATGTTATAAGCAAACTCTGCATGAGCTAGCTTCAAATCCCAATTCTTTGTGACTTGTTTACTAGTGTCCTTAACAGTGTAGTTAGTGTCCTGTTGGTCACCTCAGTTTGGCCATCAGTTTGAGGATGTGCAGTAGTAGTAAATAGCAGCTTAGTACCTAATTGCTTCCACAATGTCTTCCAGAAATAGCTAAGAAACTTGACATCTTTATCAGATACAATAGACTTTGGCACTCCATGAAGTCTAATGATATCTTTGAAGAACAAATCAGCTACATGAATTGCATCATTTGTTTTGTTGCAAGCAATAAAGTGAGCCATCTTTGAAAATCTATCTAGCACAACCATAACTGCATCTTTCTGACGTTGAGTTCTAGGTAGAGCCACTATGAAATCCATGCTCACATCTTCCCATGGTTGAACTGGAATAGGAAGAGGTTTATAGAGTCCTTGATGAATGGAGCTTTTAGCCTTCTGACAAATACAACATCGAGCTAAAACTGAATGAACATCTCCTGCAAGTTTCGGCCAATAGAAATGTTCCTGCAATACATCAACAGTTTTGTTAATGCCAAAGTGTCCTCCTAATCCTCCTCCATGAACCTCCTTGATAAGCAAATCCCTTAATGAACATCGAGGGATGCATAGCTTGTTGTTTCAAAAAAGAAAGCTATCTTGAACTGTATAAGCTCCATGAGATCCATCTTTACATGCTTCTAATAATAGAGAGAAATCTGGATCTTCATAATATAACTCTTTAAGATGACTAAAGCCAAGAACACGAGCCTCCATTAAAGAAAGCAAAGAATACCTCCTTGATAAATCGTCTGCAATAATGTTAGAAACTCCATTTTTATATTTTGAAACAAAATCAAAGGACTGAAGGAATTCCACCCATTTTGCATGTCTAGACTGAGCTTGTGTTGGCCATTAATGTACTTTAAGGCTTGATGATCTGAGTGAAGCACGAACTGAGTTAGTCTGAGATAATGAGTCCAATGAGTCAAAGCACGAACAATAGCATAGAACTCCTTATCATAAGTGTTGTAGTTGAGTCTGGACTGATTAAGTTTCTCACTGAAGTAGGCTATCGGACGCCCACCTTGTTGTAAAAAACCTCCAATACCCACGCCACTAGCATCACATTCAACCTCGAACACCTTCTTAAAATCAGGTAAGGCTAGAACAGGAGCCTTACTAAGCATACTCTTCAATTGCTCAAATGCTTCTTGTGTTGCTGGAGTCCAAATAAAAGACCCTTTCTTGATGCATTCAGTCAATGGCGCCAAGATGGTACTAAAGTTCTTGATAAATCTCCTGTAAAAAGAAGCTAAACCATGAAAACTTCGAACCTCTGTAATAGTTTTAGGAACTGGCCAAGACTTGATTGCTTCCACCTTAGATTCATCCATAGAAATGCCATTAGAAGATACTATGAACCCAAGAAACGTCACACTAGAAGTGAAGAATTCACACTTCTCCATCTTTGCATATAGCTTCTTTTCCCTTAGCTTAAGGAAGACCTTCTGTATATGCACTAGATGTTCCTGTTCACTTTGACTATATACAAGAATATCATCAAAATAAATAACAGCAAAGATACCAATGAAGGGCATGAGTACCTCGTGCATAAGTCTCATGAAAGTACTAGGAGCATTTGTCAATCCAAATGTCATCACATGCCATTCATACAAACCACTCTTAGTTTTAAAAGCTGTTTTCCATTCATTATTACCTTCCTTAATTCGAATCTTATGGTAGCCACTTCTTAAGTCTATCTTCGAAAATATAGTGGAACCATGTAATTCATCCAGCAAATCATCAAATCTAGGTATAGGATACCTATACTTAACTGTAATATTGTTGATGGCCCTGCAATCTACCCACACATACGCATAGAACCATCCTTCTTTGGAACCAAAATAACAGGCACATCACATGGACTAAGACTTTCTTGTACGAGCACTTTAGCTAATAATTCACTAACTTGACGTTGCACTTCTTTAGCTTCTTCATGATTTCATCTGTAAGCTGGCTTGTTACGTAATGGTGCTCCAGGAATCAAGTCAATTTGATGTTCAATACCTCTACTAGGGGGTAAACCAAATGGAAGGTCTTCAGGAAAAATATCACCAAACTCCTTCACTAATGGCTTAATTTCGTGTATTTCAATAGGATTAACATCATTTTCATCTAACAACAACAACAAATACATAACCTTCCTCTTTTCCACAGCTTTATCTAATTGACATTTCGAAAGGATTAAGGTTTTTTTGTTTTGTGTTTTAGGTTGTGTTATTTTTGGTTTAGGTGCATTCGAACATGGTTTACTAGGATTAAGCATAATTTTCTTTCGATTATGCATGAAAGTGTAATTATTAGCCCTATCATTATGCATAGTTTCTTTATTAGATTGTCATGGTCTTCCTACCAATATATGACATGCATCCATAGGCAAAACATCACAAAGAACTTCATCCTTATACAAATCACCAAAGACAAGCTAATTAAAGCTTGTTTTGTTACCTCCACACAGTTGCCATCATTAAGCCAATGAAGCTTATATGGTTTAGGATGTTTGAAGGTAGGATGATTGAGCTTGTCTACCATGGTTGATGATGCCACATTAGTGCAGCTCCCATCATTAATAATCATCGAGCATATCTTCCCTCCAACCAAGCACTTTGTTTAGAAAATTTGATCCCTTTGAGATGGAACAATTCATCCTCCTTAGCATGAAGAACTCTTCTTAGAACAAGGCCTAAGGGATCACCTTGAGTTACTTCTCCCACCTCAACTTCTTCCGGCCTCTTTCTCGGAATCATCTTCAAGTTGTTCTTCAAATCCAAGTGCTTCATCAATGTTTTTAACGTCAATTAGAGTCATTACCCTTTTGTTTGGGCATTGAGCTTGATAATGACCATAACCATAACACTTAAAACACTTCAGATCAGATTTCTTAGAGGACTCTTCAACCACTTTCTTCCCTTTGTCAATGGCCTTCGAAGTATCCCCTTTTGGAGTGTAAGGAGATGCATAAGATGGCTTCACATTCAAACTTTCCTTGGTGTAATAAGCTCCCTTAACAAATGCCTTCTTCTTCTTCTGATGTTTTTCCACCTTCAAAGCTAGCTTGAAAAGTTCATCCAAAGTAGAATAAGGTTGCAACTCCTACTTCTTTTGAATGTCTTTCTCTAAACCACCTAAGAATCGAGCCATAGTTTGCTCCTCTCTTTCTTGAACATCTAATTTCATCATTAATTTCTCAAATTCATGAATGTAACCTTCAACACCTTTATGATCCTGAGATAAATCAGATAATTGGTTATATAAATCAAAGTGGAAGGTAGAAACTTCTCTTTCATCTTCTTCTTGAGTTTCATCCAACTCTTGATTTTTGACTTGTGCTTCCTTGCTCTTGCTAGAACAATATTCTCCCACCAAAGGGATGCACACCCCTTTAGCTTAGTAATTGCAACCTTGAAAACATTAGCATCATCATACTCCTTGAGTTCAAAAATTCGATCACACCTTGCTACCCACTCCAAATACTAGTGGAAAAAAGTCCATCTGATGCGGTCAAAACTGGACTTACAGATGCAGTTTTGGTCCGCATCAGATGGACCCGCAGCAGATTAAGAAAATAATCTGATGCGGTTCATCACCGCATCAGATTCCCACTACCTGATGCGGTTTTGTCCATGACCGCATCAGATTTTGGGCTGAAGGAATTTTTTTTAAAAAAAAACTGCTTTGTACTGCAGGTCCGCAGCAACAAAGCAGGAACACCAAAGCAACAACAGTCCAAACAACAGCAGTCCAAAGTAGTAACTAAACTTTAAAAAAATTCAGATCTAATAACAAACATTATACAAACTAAAAATGAATTCAATTATACAAAATTATACAAACTAAAAATATATTTAATTATACAAATATTATACACATTGAAAAATTCAGATGAATATAAACAAATAAAACCGAAAACTTATACAAAAATATAACCAAAAAATCGAACAAAATAAGGAAATTAAAAATTAAACATAAAAAATCGAACAAAATACGAAAATCGAAAAAAATACGAACCAAAAAAACGACCAAAAAAATTCGAACAAAAAAAATCGAACAAAATACGAAAATTAAAAAGGAAAAAATATAAACCCAGATTTGGAAAAAAACGTGATGATGAAACGATCTGTGGTTCGTCGGTCGCGGTTCGTGCTTGATGATGATGAAGAAAATGAATGATTTGTGGTCGATGGTGAACAAAGTCGATGATGATGAACGAAGTTGATGATGAACAAAGTTGATGATAATGAAGAATATGTGCGGTTCGTCGTTCGTGGCTCCGAAATCTCAAGCAAATTCGTTGAGGAGAGAGGAGGGACGATCGCTTCGACAGTGTTTGTGGGTTTGAGAGGGAGGAGGGAGAGCAGATCTAATGAGGAGAGATAGAAGAGATGTGTCGTGGGTTTGAGAGAGAGGAGAGATGCGTCGTGGGTTTGAGAGGGAGGAGAGATTAGGGTTGAGTGAGGAGAGGAGAGGAGAGATTAGGGTTTGAGGGGCACCTAAGGATTATGATTTATGAGGCCACGAGTGCAATGGGCCACGAGTGTATACTGGGCCACGAGTGAGTAGCGGATTTTCGGATGCGGTCACCGCATCAGGTTCATGAAAAACCGCATCAGATTTAAAATCAGATGCGGTTTTTTAAGGACCGCATCAGATTTTGTTTCCCAAATTTTTCTCCCATTTTTTGGTTGATTTTCGGATGCGGTTTTATAAAACTGCATCTGTTACTAAGTGACATATAAGGTTTTTTCCACTAGTGAAATAAACATCTGAATTAAGGTTTCCATCAAACTCAGGAATGTCTAACTTAATATCTCGAAAATCATCAGTATTTTCGTGGCCTTCTCCTTGTCCTGGAAGCTTCAGAGACAACTTTCTCACTAGTATCATAAGCCACATCTTCATCCTTCTCATTTCCCGTTCTTACTTGCCCTCTTAATCCCACATCTCTCGGAACAGCCATCATATTAGCCATTTGCTCAGATAAGGTGGCCATTTAATTCTCTAATCCAACCAACCGTGCTTCAATCATGTTCATGCCTCTCTTAAACTGATTTTCTTCACCTCCACTCATGGTTAATACAACCACGATGATTATGGCTCGAAAAGAAGTTTTGGGCTTAGAATAGGTTCGGTTTTGGGGGGTTTGTGTTTGGGTTTAAGGAATGTATTTAGGATGTTTATAGTATGATTTGAATGCTCTTAAACAACCTCAAGCTCTGATACCAAATGATACATAAAGACTTAGACAACAAGAGCATTCGAAATTGCAAAGAACAAAGGATAGAACAACTGTATCAAACCGGTTCGAATGAAAGAACAACCACCACTTCCACAATCCAATGTACCACCAATCAAAACTAAACTATAATAAAGAGCTTCTAGTTTAAGACTACTTTGAGTTTTAATCACTAATTCAACGTTTAGGTGATCAAAATTACAATGGTTTAAGAGTTGGTCAAAACTGACCAAGAGTTACACTAGACACACAGCTTAGTAAACTTAGCATAAAAGTTTCAATTTTCACCGGAATGATCTGATTCCAAAAAGCATTACAAACTAGACATATTAAGCTACAACATGTCCAAATTCATCCCAAAAGGACGTCATTTGCTGACCTAACTAAAGAAATAAAATAAGAGAAGCAGAAAATAAAACTATTTCTGTACCTCTACTCCTAATCATTAGCTAAGTTACCCTATAGGACGTTGCAATACAGAGAAAGAACCTATCGAAAATTAAAATACATGTCTTAAACAAAATATATTTACAATTTCAAGCCATTTGCGGAAGGAAAAAGCTTATCCCAAAACTGAAGAAAAGAAGGCTACTGGGACGTGTAGCAGCTGCAGTTCAGCATCCTTCACCATGAAGCTCTCCTTCCTCATTTATTGTTGCTTCTAAGTCCATGTGAAGTTCATGTGGCCTTACTAGACATCCTTGGGGTCACCTTTAAGCATGAGGTGGCCTTGAATTTTCAGAATCAAGCTTCCTTTAAGGCCTTACAAAAATCGGATGAATTAGGAACAAAAACAGTTTTGCCCTAATCAAGATTAGCTTAACTAATTACCCTAATTAAGCTAATTAATCACCAACTAAGCTTACTTAACAATACTTAATGATAATTAAGGATATCATTAGCATTAATTAACCTTGCTTAAAGGGAGATTAAGAAAGGATTAGCCTAATCAATGTGCTTAAGAAGTGTTTTAGGAAAAATCGTGCTTGTTAAGCTTATGAACTGAACTTCTTTCACCATTTGCTCTTGATTTTCATGCTGAACTAGAAGACCTTGGATCATAGCAGATGCTCCTGCATCAAATAATTAGATGAAAAATAAAGAAATAAAATAATAAAAAGATATTTATGACCCTAAGCAGCTACACAAAGAAATTTGGCATGATAGTTAAATGTGCATGTTCCATGGTTTTATATCAAAGACCGGAGAGTATCTCTGATACAACTACACTTTCTTTATCTCAAGTCATCTTTAAAAATACTTTTATTATTGGGACATTAGCGATGCTAAATCACTAAGCTCCTTTTAAAAAAAAAGACTATTAAACAACTAAATAAGAATCACACAATAGTTAAAAGGGGAAATTCCCACTAGTAACCCTGTACTATGGAACAATTGCAATGGTAAACCGTTTTTATTTTGAGTTTCAAAAATAACCCTATACTTAGTAATATTATACAACCGTGACATTAATGATGGTTTAATCGTTACTTCAACCATTAGTGTTATTGACTTACCTAACCCTGGTTATCCCCAACTACCACCCAGCACACTAACATCCCATCCAACCACCACAGTTCCACCTCTCCACAATTTTCCCACCGCTCCACATGAATTTCACTCCACCACCAATGTCCCACTTCTCCACTATTGTCCCACCTCTCCACCAATGAGAAGAGAAGCCACTGGGAGGGAGAGAGTAACAAGGAGAGAGAAAAAGTCATCGGGACGGAAAGATTGACGGGGTATAGTGTTTCCGGTGGAAGGATGGTGGTGGAGTGAGGATTTAGTGGGTTAGATAGTGGTTTGGGATTAACTTGGGTTAGGATAGTAAATGGATTTAACGGTTGAAGTAACGATTTAACCATCATTAATGTCACGGTTGTATAATATTACTAAGTATAGGGTTATTTTTGAAACTCAAAAGAAAATCGATTTACCATTGCAATTGTTCCATAGTACAGGGTTACCAATGGGAATTTCCCAAAATCTTTTTTAGTTGTATGGACAAAGAATGAGAGTGGGAGCGTTTAAAGATCAAGGAAACTAATAAACAAGAATCACACAAAAGTTAAAAATCCTTTTTAGTTGTATGGAGTATGGAGAAGGAATGAGAGTGGGAGCGTTTAAAGATAAAGGAAACTAACTCCCAAAGTTTTTCTCTAAACTTTGGACCTCTTGATCACAAGTAAAAATCCCACCACTAGAATATCAATTTAAATCCCACCACTAACCAAAGTAATGAGACTAGCATTGACAATTACCTGATAGTGAAAAGTAGTCATGATGTTGTGCAAACAAACATATATTATATACACAGTCACTAAATCAAGGGGAGCTGGCGTATGCCATAACCCAACCCAATCTTTTGGATATCTCTTAGAAGTTGAAGATAATGAAAATCCTAATTCCGCCAATGTATATTTGCTAATTGTGTATTAACACTCGATTCATGAAGTGTACTACGATTATCCATGTACAATAGTAGCTCTGAAGCATTCTAGTCAACCAAAACTTGGGATAGGGTAAAAATTGCAATTTCTTGATGGAAGATTCTTGTCAGTGTAATGAGAACGTTGGGAAGGGAAATTATTACAAAAAATGTGCTATCAACTTCATCTTATCCATCAGCTTTTGGCTTTGAGCGAGGGGATAAGACTTAAGAGAAAGAGAGCGGTGTGATTTTAAAATGCTACAGTAGTGTGACCACTGACCACATTGCATTGCATTGAAGAATAAATTCCAGAGTTGCTCAGGCTCAAAATACCATACACTTATTATGTGAGCCCCGAAAATGTTTGTCCTCAACATTGCTGGCTTGCTGCCATGATTCATGAGAAAAGGGGACCCTACAAACAGTAGTACTTAATGAAGTAAAGGAAAAGGTGCATTCAAGTCTTAAGATTATGCTTTAAAAGATTACAATTAGAGAAGACATGTATCATGCTGTTTTTAGAGCACAGTAACAAATAACAATGGCTGTCTCTAATGTCATTTGTACCAATGATAATTGCCATTCAAGCTTAATTTCATTGGATAATGTTACAGATTTCATTTACATATGTTTTGTGCACACATTTTTCTCCACAACATAGGAAATTAATGACATTCAAACCGCCCACCTCCTTTAATGGAGCAGAGTTGTGAGATTGACCGTCTATGCCTCATCCATTTGATCCTGCAAGTTCAAAGACGTGAGATGGTCAGGTAACAGAGGACGTAGAATCATACTCCATCACTCTATAAATAGAATTCAGATAGTGAAACTCAATAACACTATCCGTAAATAAAAACTCGATTGTTTTATGTATCAGAAAAAATTGTCACATTTTCGAAAATGATTGGTTGGTCCAATACCAAAACGCCACCATGCTATAAAAGCTCCAAATATAACATTGGGGAAGATGATACTTCATAACCAGCATTCGAAGCAAAATAGACAAAATATTCCATCATCCTCTCCAGCAATCAGTGACAAGGTCTGAACTTAAGAATTTCTAATATTTTTGAAATTACTCTCTTGTTCTCCTGCTTTTCCAAAAACTTCACCATGCTAGCAAACTATAACTGCCATTTTAAATTTACTTCCTCTGCTGAATAGCAGCAGTGACAAGAACAGCTACCACCCACTTAAACTTGACATGAAACAAGAAATGTCCCTTACCTGCATATCCGATGTCCAAAGAGTGAGATTATCCCGCAAGAGTTGCATTATGAGTGTGCTGTCTTTATAGGACTCTTCACCCAACGTATCCAGCTCAGCTATAGCTTCCTCAAAAGCCTTCACAGTCAAGAGACAAAATTATAGCAAAAGAATCAAAATGAACTTAAGCCTCATCTGCTGCTCTAACAATACCTTCAAAAAATTTAGTTGATGAATATATAACATAGATACACATCATGCAAAAACACCCACCATTGTTTTCTGGGGAACTCACACAAACACCACATAACAATTTTTACTTCTGGAGCAGAATGTCCCTCATAATCAATGATAGACATTAAGTTGAAGTCGATCTATAAGACAATTTGCAGTTAGCATAGATTGCTGAAGCTTGAAAATGTGTCAGCTAAAATATATTCACTGGTGCAAACTGGGTATGGTAGTCTGCCTTCAGACCAACTTCTCACCTGCATGAAGTTATTTGTAGAAAGTAGGGGCTGTACCATGATGTATATGTAGCAACTCTAGCCTCCAGGTCCCAACTCTCATATGCAAACCCTTGGAAGTTCTTTCCTTCAATTGTATATTGTCTTAAACTATTTCAGTGGAATCATATGAAATTTGAAGCTTATTTCGACTACTTCAAATAATTCTGTCTTAGATAAGGATACACGTAAGTCTCAACGTTAATAACACAAGACATTTATCCATTTACTTTCTGTATAAACTTGATTGATGCTCCACGTTCTTCGTATTCAAGCCTCAGAATTTCCATCTCAATGCAAATTGTACCTCAGAAGTTATGGCTTTTATCTGTGATTATATTCTAGTCTTGTTAGGTTCACCTCCGAAAAAAGGTTAGAAATCAAATCAAAGGGATCCTGACGAATTATTCCTAGAACCAATTACCTAAAACAAGTGTTTAACTGACAAATACCCCGCCCTCCCCCCAAAAACACTATTTTTCTCTCTTCCTCTCCCCCTCACCTTTAGTCTCCTCTTCCTCCCTTTAGTCTCTCACTACCCTCCCACTACTCCTCTATTAAGATATAAGATAATATTATTATGAAACCTTCCTAAACACTAACTCCTAAATATATCTAGCTATACTCCTAGTTGTACAATACTAATATATCTCAATCTTCTAACTCTACCTCAATACTAGACTCATTATCACAATAACATCATATATGATATTATTCTCATAATCTCATAATAATGCTATCTTATATCTTTGATGACTTGATCTTGAGCATAAGAGTTGAGGATTGAATAGCACTCGTCAAGGAGAACGTCAGCTGCAGGCCGCGGCAAAAGTGCCGCTGGGAACGGCAAGATCAGACGTGAAAAGAAGAAGCTTGCAGCATAGCCACGGGGTGCGGCTGCAGTGCCACGGGGCTCGGCCAAATCAGTTTCGATCTGTTTGTGGACGTGCCGAGCCGCTGGGCGCGGCAAATGTCAATCTACAGCACGCACCAACTCGTGAGGGGTTTAAAAGCCCTAATTCTTATTTCTTTTTGCCTCCTTACTCATATATTATTAGCCTACATATAAATACTCTATTTGTAGGTTAATATGATCATCATCAAAACACAAGAGAGAGAAACAATAGAGAAGTTCTAAGAGAGAGAGCTTTGAGAGACTCATTAAAGAGAGTATTCAAGTGATTCTCTTGCCTATTGTATTTGTGGTTCCGCTTGATCATAGTACAAGAGTTTATCCAAGGACGTAGCTATCAAATTGATAGTGAATCTCGTTAAATTTTTTGTGTTCTTTATTCGTTTATCGCATTGTTTGTTTATTCACTTCCGTTGCAACAATTTTAATATCCTCCTACCCTCTCCACTGTTACGTCTGTCGCAACTTGGTTGCGTCCGCTTTATTTTCTTCTCCATCTTATCTCCTCTCTATCTACCCTCCTTCATCCTCCACCTTTAGTTGTGTCTCTCTACCCCTTCATTACTCTTAATCCCTATCCCCCTCTCTCCAAACTTGGTTCGGCCAATAACTTCAGCTTTGACGGTTGACTATACCAACTTAAGTTCTAGTGTAAATCAGCAAATATGATGGCCCAAAACAACTAATAATGGACCAGATCAAAGACAACCAAAGGATATCTACAACATGAAATGATATCTATTTCATATTTTGGTTATTCAGGTGACTATTACCTACGAAGCATGGAGATGCCCGGGACAAGGTTTTGTTTCGAAAATGGGAACAAGACATGAAGTTCTTGGAAACGCCACCAAAAAGTTCATGGAATGAGTTAAAATTGGGAAACATTCCAGTGTTCTACAAAAAAAGGAACAGATTTCCATCTCCTAAAGTTCTTAGTCACCCTCTCTCATGAAACCCCTTCAAGTACACTTGTCAACTTCATCTGTTGCTACTTGCTAAGGTGGTCGTCAAAGCTTCTTCCTGCCAAAAGAAGTGGTGGAGATGGTCGATCTGGTTCAAATCTTCTCTTTCTCATTATCGCTGTGTAGAGTGATTGCCAAAGCTTCTTTATTCCTCTCCAGTAAGACTACCTCATAGCACGTTTTGGTTTGATCAGCACTAAAAATCAACGGTCGGCGTTAATTGGTTGTAGAATTCAAATTAGAACTTTTTTTTAGGAAAATAATTAAAACTTGTTAATAAGTACTCAATTTTAAAAAATAACTTATTAGGTCGTAAGTTCAAAAGTAAACGACTAATAGATCGTTCACAAAAGCACACGAGGAGTAAAAGTACAATAACTCAAACCTCACATGTCCAATTCCCAACCTCTACCTCATAGCACGTTTTGGTTTGATCAGCACTAAAAATCAACGGTCGGCGTTAATTGGTTGTAGAATTCAAATTAGAACTTTTTTTTAGGAAAATAATTAAAACTTGTTAATAAGTACTCAATTTTAAAAAATAACTTATTAGGTCGTAAGTTCAAAAGTAAACGACTAATAGATCGTTCACAAAAGCACACGAGGAGTAAAAGTACAATAACTCAAACCTCACATGTCCAATTCCCAACCTCTACCCCTGATTTCCCCATTCAATTTTAAAAGGGCAAGGAAAATGAAGAATAAGAGTAGAGATAAATACTCTTAACATACATTCACCACCTAACTAAAGACGATCATATTTGCATCAAACAAGTCGAATTCATCTTCCAATCAAAAATCCCCCAACATCCAAATATCAATATTTCGTTATTAACCTTTGATTTATAGAGGAAAAGGGGGGGATGTAAACACCTTGTAATCCTTGTGGCATCTCCGAAACTTTCCTCCTCATCCCTTCCTAGTTTTGCCATCGCTTAAACTCTCCAATTGCTCTAACATCTATGTCAAGGATGTTTGTGGCATTGACTAATCCCCTCAACTCTCATGAAGACAGCTCATCTTCCCTACACTAAATGTTTTAGCATTAGAATATCATTCGCTATTGTCAAGAAACAAAACTCAAGAGTCCTAGTATCTAATTTAGAATTTGAACTGCCACGATGTTCACTTAAGGCATCTCCAATCAGCACAATATTATTTGAAACCCCACCATGGCACCCACGTCAAAGAGAAGTCCATATAACAAAACACCGAGGAAGAGTCATTACCCTCCTACAGGAGCACCACCACCTTAATCTCAATAAGATGGAATTGCCATGAACCGAACAAGAATTGACCTCCAGTGGTTGTCCATATATAATCTGTATCTCCACTCTCTTTTTTGTCAAGTCCTACGTGCTCCCTCCCCCACTTAAATTTGTCAAATCATTCTTAACGCTCTCTATCGAAGCAAAAAAACTTCTATTATAATCTCCATGATATCAACTTTCCATTACCCCCACCAATGCATCATCTAGTCAATGTTCCAAATGCCCAAACCATCATCACAAAGTCTCTCTTATCATCCTTAATATCAATAGCTTCAACCATCTTCTTGATGTACAAAACGACTCTTAAGTTGTTCCTGCAAATCTATCTTAACATATGCATTTCCTAATCCCATCTACCAAAAAATTTCTTCCAAAATGCCCAACACTCAGATCCACATACCAGACCATCCTAACTTAGCCTAGTGGTGTCACTCTTCTATATTATTCCAACTCTTGCAAAGACACATATTATTAGATGTATTTATATTGCTATGTCTAAGAACAAATCCGAAAAAGTATCTCCATCTACCAGGCCACTACTCAATGATTTTCTGTACAACCATTTTATTCGAGGCACACTCTTAAGCCACTTTCACAAGACAGCAAGCTAAAGATGTTCCATCCATATCCATTACTAGTACATGATAGTACAGATCAAATAAGAAATGAAGCTTTCTATACTCTTTCAATCACCAATTAGCAGAAGAAAATTAATCAAACCCAGCAATTTGAAAGTTACACAATGATGATCCACCATGATGCAGGGGTAATTTGAAAGTTACACGTGTTAGATGATAGTCTTCAAAACAGACTACCATTCACAGCAAGACTACTATTGATCACAAACAGCAGAAAACTCACGATCAAACCAAGCTCTCCTGTTACAACTTACAAGTCTACTAAGAAGTATACCACAGAAAAGAACTTTCAGCCTACTTCCACTAAACATATCTCCTCATTTTAGTGAAATTGCCTCAAACCACCACCAGTTAATAGCCGTATAACTCAAGTTAAAAAAAAATGTACTCCAAGATATAGCAAAAACCTCCTTCCCATGGCACACGCACACACTCGCTTATACACACACTCGCTTATACACACACGCGCGAGCGGGGATAAATCGTCCATTTTCTAAATCTACGGAAATCCTTTCTATGAAGGATCATTGCTGTTTAAGATAAAGCCACAGAAGCCATTTAATAGGCTCTCCAGAATATTAATGCAGCAAACATCTTGATCATAAAAAGAGCACAGAAGTGACACTTTGGAAAATAGTGAGAAAAAACAATTGAAGAAGTGCAAACTAGACGAAAAAGTCAATTGTATATGCAAAGCTCCATGTAAAAAGTTCTATTTTGTAAATCAGATAGAAAGACCTGGCACTCAGACACATATTTCTCCACATACAGGGTCAAAATAAGTGAGCCAAGTCCAAATAGTTTTATAAGGAAGTTGAAACTCAAACATACCTGTTTGGCCAAACTACAAGCTTTCTCAGCTGAATTAAGAATCTCAAAGTAGAAGACGGAAAAATTCAGTGCCAGACCCAATCTGATCGGATGTGTGGGGGAAAGCTCAGCAAGTGCAATATCCTATCAAAGTAAAACAAGAAGAACAACAAAGAACAATGAGAATCGGATACGTTTAACAACAATGGTATACAATAGACCTTAATATCATAAGTGCTAGTTGATAAACATTAATATGAATGCTGAAAACCAACCATCACTCATTCACTTGGACATTTCACTTCAACTCAAATAGCGAGGTGTGAGTAGCATAATATGTTCAATTTAGCATGTTGAATAATTGAATACTTCCTCCTTTTGCTATATACTACCTCCGGTTTTTATTAGTTTACCCGTATTCCTTTTTGGGATGTCCCTTATTAGTTCACCCTTCTCTTTTGTTTCTATTTTTGGAATAGGACCACTGTACAAGTGTGGAGAATAATTGTGTTAACCTAATGTGGTTAACCCTGGCATTCAATATATATAAAGTTTACAATATAGGCCTATGACTAGTAAAAGACTATTCTATCCTTTTACATACAATGTTATCTAATAACTACTAACTTTCCATCACACATACATTCAACTTTAACATAAAATAATAGTTTTTCTTTCTATGTCCCACAACCTTGTTTCTCTTAAAACTTTGTGCAATAGGACCACTAACTTTCCATCACACATACATTCAACTTTAACATAAAATAATAGTTTCTCTTTCTTTCTATGTTTCATAGTCTTGTTTCTCCTAAAACTTTGTGCAAAAGAAACAAGTAAACTAACAAAGACCGGAGGGAGTAATAAACTACATTTGACTTTAACGGTCACACTACGTCAACTTTAAACTTTGTTTTATTTCATTGTATACTAATTTTGACAACTTTGTGGTCAAAGTCAAAGAGGGCTATCTTTAAGGAAAAGAGACAAGATTCCATGCAAATTAGAGGTTCTTTCTACTGCACCAGAAAGCCAGCTTGTCAATAAAAGTATCATTAAAACTAAGAAACACTTGAAAAGCAAAGAGGAATAATAATTCCCTCCAATTAATGAGATGCTCTCCTCAGTAAACCACTAGGGAATATTTGTCTATTAGCAAAAGAATATTGCAGATGTGACGCAATAACCACCGATAGACAAACTACATAACCAAAAGCAACTAGATGATACATGAGCATCATGTGTAAGAAGAGACAGCAGGGGCAGATAAACAGGTTCATACTTCCCACGTTTTCTCTTTTGATCAGTTAACATCTGTTTTTTTTTTAAGTGTCTCCAACACACCAATTGACCATGAATATCTTGAGTACATACGAGTCAAAATGGTAAAATTTGATGTTCTTCAAATATAGGCTGTAACAAATATAGCAAAATCCACATGACTATAGTTGTTATACTTCCTCCCTTTTCTTTTAGTTGTACCCAAAGTACTTTGTAATTTGCACATATGCCTACATGGAACTTTGAAATTTAATATATCTAGTTATGCATAGAAAAAAAATATTATAAAAAATTATATCATAAAATTACATGTCAAGAGAAATCTAACAAGATCTACATAAGTATATTTGTCATAATAACGTATAAATATTTCAAGAGGGTCAAAATAAAGTTAGCAAGTGTTGGAAGGCAATATGGTACTAGTATACTACTAAAGCTTTGTTTGGTAGCAAAAAGTTTAAAGAAAATAAGAGGGGTTTGATTGAAAAGGAGATGAAGTGGAAGGAAAAGAATATTCTTTAAATCCTTGCTTTCCTTACCTCCCAAAAATCCGAGGAATTTGACAGAAAAGAAAGCTAACAAGCTTTTACATATTTTTCTTTATTTCTTTCCTTTTCTTTACTAATGACAACCAAACTTGTGATTCCTCTTAAATCCACCAATTATACCAAATATTCGAAACTACAACTACACCTACCTTCTTTTCCTTTCTTTTCCATTCTCTTACTTTCTTTTCCCTTCCTTTTCTAGAAAACTATCAACCAAAGTGTAAAAGAAAACGAAGGAAAGGACTATTAGTAAGAAGATACAAAAAAAAGTTCATTGATGTTCGACCCCCCAAACACACATGTTGCCTTTATATAATTAAAAAAAAAAAAACACAGGAAGTAGCTTTTTTGGTGCTTCGGTTGCATAACACACAATATTACTACTTGTACCGTCTTCGTGCCTCATATGAATAAAAAAAACATAATATTACTACTTTAGTGACGACATAAAGGTAAGTAAGCGATATAACACAGTCTACGGCCCAACGTCTTTAATCTGAACAACTCTCCCAAGTCACCACAGTGATCCTCCAAATCAACAATTCAAAACTAGTATATGAAAACCATGTGGTAAATCTACTTATTTAACTTCAATTAGGCCCGTTCTTTTGGACCGAGTGAAATTGAATTAAACTGAAACTTAACTGAAAATAAGTCCAAAAGAATCCGGGTAAGTACTTGTCAGTTGTCGCACCACCTAAAATGAGATAATTTCGAGGTTTTAAGTGCTAGCGAATGCGGCATATAACATCAAACATAACGGTCAAAATAAATGAATAATCCTATTCCTAACCTAGATCTATAATTCTACAGAATAAAGCCTAATCTATATAATTCCCATCAACAAAAGTAAGATATAATCAAAATTAACTAAGCAAAGTAATTAGTGAATAGGAGCAAAACCTGAGCAGACTTATAAGCAAGCATAGTTTCTTCAGCAGACTTCTTCCTTTCATCACCAGCAAGAAACTCAGCCAAATAACGATGATAATCACCCTTCATCTTCAAATAAAACACCTTAGATTCAGTACCAGAAGCCGAAGGCAAGAGATGAGAATCGAGTAGCTTGAAAATGGAACCACAAATAGAAGAAAGCTCCGATTCAACTTTAGAACGGTAAGATTTGACTAAAGGAACATGATCTTCGTTGCGTCGACTCTCCTCTTTCTGTTCAATCGATGAGACAATTCGCCACGCCGCACGAAGAGATCCGATGACGTTCTTGTAGGCTACGGAGAGAAGGTTGCGTTCTTCCACGCTCAATTCACCGCCGGAGGAAGTTACTAGATTGTCCATGTATGTTACCATTTCTTCGTAACGTTCGGCTTGTTCTGCCAGTTTTGCGAGGTATAGGTACTGCTCTCGGGTTAAGTTTTCTAGAGACGCCATTGATATTGATCAGAGCTTCAACTTCAGATTTTTTTTTTTTTTTTTTAGTGTGGGAGTGATGAGAGAGAGGGGAAAAGTGCAGGGGAGGAGAATAATGAGGTCGAGGTTTTAAAGACAGGACGACAGGAAGAGTTTTTATAGGATAAGGATGAAAGAGAGGAGGAGGATGGGTTGGAGACTTGGAGTGGACCCACTTCTACGTGGTTTTTTACTTCGTTTAGACTTTGGATTTACTCTCATTAGGTTGTAGCGTGGACTACACTCGCTGTGTTTTCTCATATGAGTGAGTAATCTCACATTTGGCGATCCTATCCTAGAGCATGAGCAATGGTTAGGTTGGTCTTTGTGTTTTTATTTTCTCTCTCCTTTCCTCCTTCTTACATCTCACATCCCACTAAAACTTCTACCAACTCATCTTTTTTTTTTTTCACAATGGTTTGGTTGGTCTTAGGCTATGTTTACTTCACCTGAAATATTCTGATCTGAACTTATCTGATCTGATCTGAACTTATTTTTTCTGATCTGATCTGATCTGAACTTATTTTTTCTGATCTGATCTGATCTGATTTGATCTGATCTGATCTGATCTGAACTGATCTGATCTGATTTACAAGATCTTATCTTATATAAAATACTCCCTCTGTTTTTTTTTATTGTTCTCACTTAGAATCTTGGCACTATTCATACTTAGAGAGAATCTTCTCAATTTTTTTCAATTTATAAGAAAAAATATAGTCATGTGGGATCTTGTTTGATTCGTCTCAATTAGTACATTATTAATATTCAATCATTATAATTTTTACTAATATATAACGAAAGATATTTAAGTTCAAAAATGTGCGTTGGGAGATGTGCACAGAAAAATGAGAAAGATAAAAAAAACAGAGGGAGTATATTATTACTATTATATTATTACTTTGTAAATCATTATTATGCAATACATTATAAGATCTTCTTTATAGTATTACTATTTTTATCATTTTATTTCTATTACAACTTTTACACAACTTTTATTATTAATAATAATAATTATTATTATCATTATTATAAGCACATCAATAATAATTATAATCATAATTATTATTATTACTAAAAATAATTATATAACTCAAGTCATTATTTTATAAGAGCACTTATACAATGTTATTTCACACTTTCCCTTAAAAAAAAGTTTCACACTTGAGAAGTCGGCAACTCAACTCTTTTTTTCCATATAAAATAGAATAAGATATACAAACAACTATGACTTGAGCAAAAAATAAATAAATATCGTGCCACTTCAAATAGCTAGAGAGATTTGGAATTCGGTAGGAAGAGGTATACTGAATCTAAATTTATAATTTGTATCTCACACTTAGCTTATTTTGAAATGTAATCCGAACTTAGTAGTTTCGTTGTCATGAATTTGAGATATCATATTTTATATATTTCTTATTTTTGCGTCAATCTTATGTTCTTAATACGTGGCTTTTAATTTTTTATTATTTAATAACAACAAAATAACTTAATATAATAATAACAATGACATTTATAATGGTAACAACAAGATTAATAATAATTACCAATATTAATAATTAATAAGTACAACAACAACAACAATAATAATTCTTTTGAACAAATGTACTAGTAAATAATAATACTCCCTTTGTATTTTTTTATCTTTCTCACTTAGAATCTTGACACTATTCACAATTAGAGATAATCTTTTAGATTTTTCTCAATATATAAGAAAAAATATAGTCATGTGGGGTCTTGTTTGATTCGTCTCAATGAGTACTTTTTAATATTCAATTATTATAATTTTTATTAATATGTAATGAAAGATATTTAATAATAATGAGTTTTTAAATATAAGCATGATATGATCTGAACTGATCTGATCTGAACTTATTTTTTCTGATTTGATCTGATCTGAACTTATTTTTTCTGATCTGATCTGATCTGATCTGATTAGATCTGAAATAAGCAAAAATAAGGTGAACTGAACATAGCCTTACTTGGTTTTTCTATTTCTCTCTCCTACTTTTACCAAACCCCACCATATACTTTATCTCCTACTTTTATCAAACCCCACCATATACAAATGTAAAAAAAAATATTGGGCCCAGCTTTTTTGCCACTTGTCATCTTCTCCCTCACCCCAAGCACGCTATCCGAGTTGTTGTTGGTGTGGAATTCTAGACCAACCAGCTCCAAGGACCAAGTTCCCCAATGGTTAAACCAATTAAAACTAGTTTTACTCTTTGCTAGACCAATTAAAACTAGGCCATTGTAGATGGTCCCACCTTTTAAGAGCAACTACAATAACAAGTTACAACTAATTGTAGCTTTGTGTGTCACATTACATTCCCAAATTACAATATTTTTAAGCAACACCTCTTTTATTGGAAAACTACAACTAATGTAAAATGAAAAGTAAAAGTTAAAAGTGAAAAGTGGAAGTGAAGCTTACAACGAGCGAACAAAGCAAGTAACTTTGTGGAGCTACTTGGCTTTTCAAAGCAACAAGTTTCCTTTCACTTCAACAACAAAGCTAGTAGCAGGTATATAGATCATGTGACTTCATTAAAAGTCACGTGACTTGAATTTTTTTGCCCCACCCCTATTTTTCTTATTTCACTTACACCAGCTCTTTCTCTACTTTATTCCAACTACTTGCTGGTTGTTGCTGCCACCTTCATTCCGTTCTCCGACGATTTATCTACTATCAAACTCATGGCCATAGAGAACAATATCATGTCCCATAACACAAAAATATGTAAGGAAACAAAATGGGGGAAACGAAGAAGGAAAAAAAACAGATAACTAATTATGAAGAAAGGAAGCTAATTGCACCACAATTATCAAATCATTGTCATCCACCACATTACTATCACAATTCACAATTCCACTTCAAGCAATTTCTAAAAACGTTAATGTGCGTTGAAATGAATTAGTGGTGGACTAAAATAGAATTCAATTTAAAGATTCCAAAACTGAATTAGATTGAAAATATGACATAAGATAGAACAAATATTCAACATAATTAGTTTTTTACACTCCCCCCTCCCCTCATTTTTCTAAAGAATGCCCCCCTTCTGGTGGGAGCTCCTGCTACGGTACATGGTATTATTGGAGGTTGTAAATTCTTGTTGAATCCTATATATGTTGTGCACATGTGAGTTGTCCCACATTGGAGAAAGAGGAGAGAAAATATCATAAAATAAGCTAGAGGAGCTACTCCTACTACTGCAAATTGATTTTAGTATAGAACTCCTTTGGGCTTGTAAGTGGACCGAACTATCCTCCTCCTTATTGGGTTGTCCAAGCCCATTCTCAATTCTATCAAATTTATCATGGTATCAGAGCCATACCTACAATTGGGACCATTAATTTATAGTCGCACATCAGATGAGTTTCTGACTTTCTATGTTCTTGTCCTACCTAAGCACTGGCGTCGTCATGAGTCGTGCATTGTCTCCTTCAAGAAGTTGAAACATCTTGCTATACAAAGAGCTCGGTGAGGGCTTCACTAAGAACTTAAACAACAACATCTTTAATCCCTTGTGAATGAAATCATGAGAGATTTCTCTTCGCTTTACAATAGAGCGATGGCAGGATTGTGAGTTGTAGATTTGTAGAATTAAATAAAAAGATAGTTACAAGAAATTGGGTTGGTGGTTGGCATTGGTTGGACAATGGTGTTAGAAGCAAAGTAGGGGAAGAAGAAATGAGAAAGAGAAAAAAAAAAAAAGATGAAGAGTGGACCCCACCGGCGAATTTTTAACCATCTCAACTGATAACAAGTCAATTAGGCCTTATAAAAAACAATGTCCCTATAAAGGTAGGACCTTCATAGGTTAATTGATAGTCGAGACCTATTTAAAATGTTCGATAATAGTTGGGACCAATGTTATAAGGATTGGGATCCTACTTTGGATCGTAGGGGTTGGTAGAATCGAATCGGTGGGATCGGATCGTAGGATCGTAAGATCCTACAATTCGGTGAAATAGAGATAATTATACTTCATCCGTTTCTTTTTAGATGTTACACTTTCTATATTAGGAAGTTTTAAATTAGCTGTTACACTTTTATTAAGGGTAATAACTTCTCTCTATCTCTCTCCTATCACATGTTCACATGGGATCCTTTTGTTTTTCATTCTCTCTATCTCTCTCCTCTCCAAAAATAACCTAGGAGTCTGTGATTTGAAAAGTGTAACATCTAATAAAAAACGGAGGAAGTACTAAAATATGGTGAGAACCTCATGTTAAAAATTTACACATATTAATAATGAATTTTTTAATTAGCAAATGATGATAGTTTTTCAATACTATAAGATTGAAGTAATATGCGACCAAAATCTAATAGGAGAAATATAATATGTGAAATTATTTTATGATTTTTATACAGTAGGATCGGATCGTAGAGTCGTAGGATCGTGTTAAGATCCTACCATGTGAATTTTTGTGATTGGGCAGGATCGAAAGATCTTACAAAATTAAGATCCTTCGTAGGATCGGGATCGGTGAGGTCATCCAGGATCGTAAAATAGTAGAATCGTAAGATCCGGATCGGGATTTTAACAACAATGGTTGGGACCCTTACCATCAATTTTTCCTATTCTAAAATCCAAATAGGAATATTAATTAGAAAAGGGTGATGATTTTTTTTTAAAATGCATGTGATCTTCTGGTTCATATAACTCTACTTGTCATAAAATGGTGGGGGAGTTATCACTCTACATACTCATATAATAACCATTATTTGCAAGTTCTTTTTTGTTGTACTTAATGAAGAAGAAATCTAAGCTTTATGAAACCTTCAAGAAGTGGAAAGCTGAGGTCGAGAACCAAACTAGAAAGAAGATTAAGTGCATTAAATATGATAATGGAGGTGAGTATGAGTTGGTAGAGTATACAAAACTTTGTGAGGAAAACGGCATTATTCTGAAGAGGACAGTTCCAGGGAAACCTCGGCAGAATGGAGTTGCAGAGAGAATGAACAGGACACTGACTGAGAGGGCTAGATGTATGAGGTTGCATGTAGGGCTACCAAAGATTTTCTAGGCAGATTCAGTTAGTACAGCAACTTACTTGATCAATAGAGGACCATCAGTTCCATTGGAGTTCAAGATGCCAGAGGAGGTTTGGAGGGGAAAGGAGGTAAATCTTTCTTTTCTAAAACTATTTGTTTGTGTTGCATATGTTCAATATGAGAAACGTGACAAGTTAGACCCCAAAGGCCATTAAATGTTAATTTATTGGGTATGGTTTTTGAGAAGTATGGATATCGATGTTGGGAACCAAAAGGCAGGAAGATTTTGAGACACTATGATGTCACATTTAATGAGATTAAGCTGTATAAGGATGTATTTTCATAAAAAATGACATGTTATTTCATATACACGCGTATATCAATTTTCGTCAAAAGAAAAACACAAGACAACTGATGAACATTCCTTTATAGCAAAACCGGTGAAGTTTAGTTTAGGACTCCCCCCTAAGAGAATATATATATATATATATATATATATATATATATATATATGAGAACCCTCTTACAGTTAGGATCATGAGAAATGAAAATGATATTTACGCGCTGTAACTCTTATGAATAAGTGATGTAACTCTAATGAAAAAGTGATGTAACTTCAAAAAAAGAATATTAGAAAAAAAAACAGCAAAAATTTTGAATTTTTTTTTTGGACTCTAAATTTTGTAGGTGGGTATAATTCTAATGAACAAGTATTATAACTCTAATCCGATCGTGTGGTTGAGATTCATTCTCATTTCTCATGTAAGAAACATTCTCATGTGATCTTGCGCTTATATATACTAGCTAGTTGCATATGCACGCGATGCGTGCGTCGACAACCTTATGTAATTATATATAAATTGACATGTTTTTTTTTTATTTAAAATTATTTTGATAGTGAAGTAACTTATTGAGGTTCTTTTAAATTAAATGTGAATGATTTTTAACTGTTCAATACCGTTACTGTAAAATTTGGTCGATGAATTAATAATTTTATTTTCAGCGACTTTAGTAAAGTTCTTTAACAATTATAAATGTTAATAAACCATATTGTTTGAACTTTATAAATATGAAATATTATGTTATCACGGTATATTGCTAACTTTTTTTGGTTGAAGATTCTAATTGATTTCGTGAATTAATTGTGTCAATCTAGTTTGTCAAGTTATTAATCTTATTGCATATTTCTTTTTGACCTACTCATATGGCAAGTTTCATTGATTCTCATTTTTCAATTTTTTATAAAAAGAAAAACATTGTTTCAAATTATTAGAGGGTATTTTAGTCACGTCAAAAAAGGACACCACACCTCATCCCTTGGCTTATAATATATATATATATATATATATATATATATATAGAAGTGAGTTCATGTGAGAATGCATACACTAGTAGAATAAATGCTATTTGCTGCGGTGGTATTGCTGCGGTTTCACCCATACGCAGCAATATATCACGTTAAAAGAAAAGGTAAATATAAAATAAAGATATTGCTGCGGTTTCTACCAAAAACCGCAGCAATATCGTGTAATAGAAAAAAAATTTTAAAAAAGTTGACTTTTTGACCAAATATATTGCTGCGGTTTTTTTAAAAAAACCGCAGCAATATATTAAAATATTATTATTTAATAATATTTTAATATATTGCTGCGGTTCTTGTACAAAACCGCAGCAATATCAATAAAAAATATATATATAAAGCATGCTCAGTTAGGGTTTGTCTTATTTCCTCTCTCACAATTCACAGCCGCTCTCTTTCACGCTCACTCCTCACTCCTCTCTTTCACGCTCACTCCTCACTCCTCTCTCTTTCACGCTCACTCTTCACTCCTCTCTCCTCTCGCCGCCCCTCACTCTCAGATCCCACTCGTCCTCTCACCTTGACCCTCACCCTTCATCTTCGACAGTGGTGGTGGACTCTAATATCGGTTTTTTTTCCCGATCTGTGTTCTGGTGGAGACGGTCGTTCGCCCGCTTCGTCGATTTCATTCGCACCGTTCGCAACGTTCGCACCAGCGCCGTCGACTTCGTTTGCACCAGCGTCGTCGAGTTCGTTCGAACCAGCGCCGTCGAGTTCGTTCGAACCAGCGCCGTCGAGTTCGTTCGCACCATTCGCACCAACGCCGTCGTGTTTGTCGCACCGTCCGGCTGTTTTGGCCCTCGTCCACTTATGTCTTTCTTTTTGTTTTTAATTTCCGTTTTTTTAATTTTTTTCCAGATCTGTTTTATTTTTGTTATATATTTTTGTAATTAGGGCTTAAATTAATTTTCAATATTAATTTTATGTACTTCTGTCATATATGGCTACGAGTTCTAGCAAAGAAAGAGATTTGCTCACGAGTTTGAAGCGGTCAATGAAATGCTTTACTTTAGTAAAGGAAAGATCCGACTTTTAGCAGTCTCACTTGAATTCTCCCTCTCTCCGGTGGTGATCTCACTTCAGTAGTGGGATGAATCTGAAGGGTGGTCCACGATTTTGACTCTGGTGGTGATCTTTCAAATTTGATGACAAAATACCAAAAAAAAAAAAAAAATTTTTTTTACCTGTACTATTACATATTGCTGCGGTTTTACGGGTAAAACCGCAGCAATATCCCTTATAAATCTGATAAAAAAAGTAATATTGCTGCGGTTCTGGGCCAGGAACCGCAGCAATATTACCTTTCTGGGCCACCTTATTTCACCACAATTCCTAATATTGCTCGGTTTGGTTATTAAAACCGCAGCAATATTACTTATATTGCTGCGGTTTAAAACCGCAGCAATATTATTTATACCTATTGCTGCGCCCTTAATTGCTGCGCGCCCTATTCCGCAGCAATAGGGCACTTTTTAACCGCAGCAAGTAGCCTTTTTTCTACTAGTGATACTTACATGAGAAATGAGAATGAATTTTACACGATATAACTCTTATGAATAAGTGATGTAACTCTAATTAAAAAATGATGTAACTCAAAAAAAAAAAAAATATTAGAAAAAAAATTCAAAAAAAAAATATTTTTTTTCGGGCTCAAAATTTTTTAGGGAGTATAACTCTAATGAACAAGTGTTGTAACTCTGATCCAATCGTGTGGTTGAGATTTATTCTCATTTCTCATCTAAAGAGCATTCTCATGTGATCTTGCCCCTATATATATATATATATATATATATATATATATAGATATATATATATAGGTTCCACTAGGAACCCTATGGTAAGATGAAAGGTCATGTCAGACCAAAATCTTTTGCAAGCGTAACTTAGGTACGAGAACTTCTATATACTTATCAGCCCCCATCCAATTTTAATGCTTCCAACGTTATATTTTGGTGTAGTGACCATATATACTTAATCTATACATATATATTAAAATTAAAATATATATTAAAAGGCGTGCGTAACAACGTCGATGCGCCACGTGGCACCCTCCTCCTGCCACCAGAATTTTGCCACGTGTCAGTTAACCAACAAAGTCAAGTGGTCATTATTTTAAAATAAATATGTTGAAGCTTGGGCTCGAACCCCTGAACTTATGTAAGGATTTTTAAAGAATCACCATCTCATCTAACTTCTCTTATTGATTTATGTTTCCACAAAATTACAAATATGTGTTGTAATTAGTTAATGTTATTAAACATATCCCTTGCATCCTTAAAAATAAATAAATTTGCATGTTCATTAAAATTAATTATGTATGCATGATACCATTTAAAGAGCAGTGTTGACCACCACAGTATTACCCTAGAGAATATTTTAGTTAGTATAGGGTTTGATCCCGAGAACTCAAGTACATATAATAAAGTCTTAACCACTAGGCTAAGTTGTATTTATTATTATTATCATAAAGTATTATATTAATAAATGATTTTTTTTCTTACCCGGGGCATATACGGATCATATGTTTTTTTTTGTTGGAGTTCTACGATTTCAAGAATTGTTGGGATATTTTTAACAGATATCTTAAACAACTAATTTGACATTTACTTAGGCCTTGTTTGGTTGACAAAAAAATCATGGAAAGTGCAAATTCCTAGGAAGTATAGGTATATGAAGTTGTTTGGTTGGCAAAACCACGGGAATTTGCACTTGCTAGGAAGTTCTACTTCCTCCAAAATGAAGGAAGTTACTTACCTTGGTCCCCCCTAGGTAAGTAGAGCTTCCCATAGGAAGTTCTACTTCCCATTTTCAACCAAATACAATTTTACACTTCCTAGGAATTTCAAATACATGGAAAAAATAACTTCTTAAGAAGTATGACTTCATATATACAACCAAACAATGCCTTAGATTACAACTAAGATCCTATACTTTTGAGCTAGCTAATTTCATATTTTTGTTCAATTCATATAATAAATTTCATTTGACCGAAATTACTTCAACTGAACAAATTTTACTTTAAAAAAATACGGCCTAACTCCCATCGTTAAAACTAGTACATAAATTAATTTGTCAATCAAACCCTTCCAACCAAACATGAAAAAAATTCATGTAAATGATCTCATTTCCTTTCATTTTCATCCAAATTCTCCTAGCCAAATTAGATTTAACTAGCTACAACCTACAAGTATCTCTATTATATAAAGGGGAGTAATAGTGTCATATTAAATTATAACTCTACCCTCAATAATAAGAGATAATAACACCATACATAATAATCATATACAAAACCTTCCAAAATAAATTCTCAATCAACTCAAAACTGTTATTTCCCTAGGAACACTACAAGAGGGGGGTGAATTGTATGTGTAGAAATAAACGTAACTTTTTGCGGAAATTTAAACTTAAACAAATAAACAAGCTAGAGGAACACAAGGGATTTTTACGAGGAAAAACTTCTTGGGCCCAACAAGAAGAAACAACCTCGACCATAGGGATTTTAAACTCAACTCTTTCACTAATTAGGCCAAACAACTTTGTTACAACCTAATTCTATTCTCGAGCCACACCTTGAGTTCCTAAACTCAAGTTCCTGAGCCACTGTTCCCTTAACAGCAGTTCCTCTCAACTTCACTCGAAGTTTTCTCACTCTTACTAGCTTTACTCAAAGCTTCTCTCTTACAGAACTTCACTCAAAGTCCCTTACCCCAAAAACCAAAATACAATTGATGAAATAAGCTTAGTGGAATTAGAGTAAGTAAGCAAAGAACAAATGGCTATTATGAGAGAATGAAGGCACTGACACTTAATTAGTTAAACTCACTTAATTACTTAGTCAGACACACTTTGGAACTTATTAGACTTCAATATTTATAGTGACATAATGTAGAAGTGGGAATTAAAATGTGTTCATGTGAAAACCATTATCCCATGATGTTCCTTCCCTTAAGGAACACGTTCCTTAACAAACCCCATGATCCCATGATCACTTTTTGACGTGGACATGTTGTGTACTGCTCCTAGATTATAGGAGTTACTTGAGCTTTATCCGAAAATCAGTTTAATTTAAAACAGATTTAATATTAAAACTAAATTAAATCTTAAGAAAATATTATCTTTTAAATAAAATCTTTAAAAACCGAATAATATTTTCTTACTTTTTCGAAAAACAAAATCTTTTCCTAAAAGATTTTCCATAAAAACTGATTTTCTCTTAGATAAAAACGGTTACCTATTATTTAGGCATGACTACTCAACTTCCATGATTGAACCGTTATATGCTTCAAGCCTAAGTCTAGTTCCTTTTAATTGTTAAGTTCCTTTAACAGATTTGATTAGTGCCAATTCGTTTGTTCCTTAGAAAGAAACAAACTCTCATTCTCAAATAAGACTGCCAATGTTCCTTACCAACATTACTTGTTCCTTTACAATGGAACTAGAAAATAAAACGCCTTGCTTTATTCTTCTTGATCCAATGCTGCTCCAGTATCAACTTGGAGACATCTTCACTTAGTCTTCGAAATCCTCACTTGACTTCTTCCTTGACTTAGTATTCTCTTTGTTCCTTTTGATGATACCTTAAAAATCATACACTTAAAATAACTCATTAGTTCACTACTTAGTTTGCATCTTTGTTCTTTTGTCATCATCAAAACTAGGGTTCAACAAAAACCTTCATCAATCAATGCATTTCAACAATTTAAAGTTCTAAACACAATTAAGGCATATTGGACATCACCTTTGACAAAAAAAAAATTAAAAATGAAATTTACCATGTACTAAAATCGTACACAATATACAAAATACAAAATAATACATTGAGTAACTACAATTTTAAGAATGTATTTGTCTAAAAATGAAAAATCTCATTTTCAACTACAACACTTAAGAAACAAAAATCAAGAGGCTTGGAACATCACAACTTTTACGATTTGTTGGCATGTTATATAATTTCAATCAAATATGCAATTTGTTTATCTTGATATACAATACATGCTTCCCTACTAAATTTACAAAAAAGTACTCAATCCGTCCCTTATTATAATGTTGGATTCTATTTTTGCACGGGTATTAAGGTCAATAGAATCTAAGAGGAAGGTAAATAGTGTATGTATTTGGAAATAAATTTTACGGAAAAAAAAGCCGATTTTAGGAAAGAGAGTGACAATAAGTGGTGAAAAAGCATTAAATTCATGACTAATTCAACCCTTGGGTTGAATAAACAAAGCAAAAACATAATTTTCACTAAGCAAATAAATAATTGTGGCACAATTTTTCTAGAAAAATCATGGAAAGTTGTAGAATAAAAAAAGAAAACAAGAATTACATTTTGGGATACTTTGAAAGGAAAGAAACACTATAATATAGGAATGGGACGAAGGGAGTAATATGTTAGATAAACATAAGTAGTAAAAGAGTTTCAAAAGAATGAGTATCACTCACAATAGTAAGTACGCATTAGTCTTTAAAAGGCAAAGCAAAATTACAATAAAAGAACTGTACTTTTGGTTATAAAATAATCTTCAATATAAAAAAATATTGATGATTTTAAAAAGTAATACCGCAAGTGCACGGTGTCCGTTGTTAGCAGATACTTAGCGATCCCACAGGGAAAAGGATTTCTATCGATTTTCGCTCAATTATAATAAACTATCTCAGAAAAATGAATGTTTGATTTTGAATAATAACTAAAGTGAAAGCAAGTAATATCAAAATGTTGGTTTGATCAATAAATTAAAAGCCTAGGGCATACGTTCGGTCCACCATGCTCATACCATTCAAAGAATACAGTTCAGTTCAATAACAAATAAACTAGAGGGTGAGTAACTAAAGAAATAAATGATCCTTCGGTTATTAACGCTTTCAAATCAACCTATGCAGTACGATCGCTGACATATTCAGAATTGCCAATTGTAATGAAGCCTCTAAGAATATGATCTCTCAATTCTAATTCCTATTAGCAAATTAATTAACTCTTGATATTGGCCAATTACAAGAATCAAACCATTTAAAACTTATCAATTGAAATTACTCACAACCCTAATCTATAAATCAATCAAATTCAAAGTATAAAAATTATGGTATAAACATGGCTTCCCTCACTTTGCTCTAGAAAAAAAGACTACTCACTCATAATTGAAATAACTAAAGAAAAATCAATAATTAACCTAGAATTCATGATTGAAAAATAATGAAAATAATAATAAAGCAATAGAAAGGCAATAGAAAATATTAATAAAGAAGAAAAATAATGGAAGAATACCTCTAGAACTTGAATTAATGGAAGAGAAGCAAAAACTAGGGTTTCAAGGAAAGAGATGAAGAAAATAACGTAATACTAGAGTTTTTTTAGGAATAAAAGCATGAGAGAAAAATAAAATAAATCTCCCCCTTCTATATTTTCCTCTAATCTAATCTTTTAATGAGTCCAAAGAAAAAGGAAATAAGAAAGTAAACTAATAAAAATAAGTTTGATGATTGGACGGTAGTAGCGACGTCGACCACGAGCTTACGTCGAGGCTCACCATTGGGAGCTGGCCAGCCAGCGAGCTAGGCAGCGAGCTCGACAATGCATAGCCGTTAAGCCATTAGGCGCTGGCCAGCCAGCGGGCTAGGCAGCAAGCTTTGACAATGCATAGGCGGTAGCCCATTGGGCGCCGGAATTGTGGCAGCTTCCTGGGTCAACTTTCGAAGGCTATTTCTTGCGTTATAGGAATCATTTGTAGGTGTGTGACCTATCATTGCGAAGATCTTTAAGTGTAGTTTCCACTACAACTTGAATCACTTCCATCCGATTTGTAGAATTCGAGTTATGATCAAAATAGTAAAGATATGTCGGTTTTTATCACTTCGAAAATAATGCACGATCCTCATGGAAGCTACTTCACATCATATGATTATAAGGAACAAGAGAATAGTCCACGAACATAAATTCACCGATCAAAAGCCACCATTCATCAACTCCATTTACAAGAATTATCCAATTCATCCAAAATCGCTTCGGAAACGTCCAAATAGCTATGAAACTATCTAAAACATTAAGAAAACCACAAACGAAGCGTAATAGAGCACATAATAGATAATCCATGCTAATGGAAATTAAAATGCAACTATATGAATCAATATGCTCTAAATATGCAACCTAAATATGCCTAAAAACACTAAATAAAAATGATTTATCAAATCTCTATTATATAATAGAAGGGGAGAGCAATGGTGTCCTCTTTTGAAATGCCTATTTTGCCCCCTTCCCTTTCTAAATTACAAAAGGAATGTCAAAATCAAAACCGGCACTCAAAGAAAACTACCGAAAATTAATTTACAACACTCACTCACAAATCACTTAAAAGAGGAAACTTTACAAATCACTCATACAATTGAGAAAATTACGTTATAAAAATCACGCAAATCACTCAAATAATCAGGAAACTTTATTAAAACTTAAAATTAACATACAAACTAAAACTAATAACCTAGAACGCCAACACATACAAAAACATTTACAAAAAATTACTTACAAATCACTATTCTCAAGAACCATTCACAATTAATGGTGGGTCATGATAAAAAAATAGAGGTGTATTTGTAGTGAAATCATAATTTAGAAGTTAGACAAGGAAAAAAAACATTTACTTTTTTTATAGCGTTTCCTATATATAATGAAAATTTTACACATATTTGGACCTATCTTTTCTATTATATAATAGCGATTAATTATCAAGGTAAAAAGCACTAGTAGAATAAATGCTATTTGCTGCGGTTAAAAAGTGCCCTATTGCTGCGGTTTTGGACGCGCAGCAATTAAGGGGGCAGCAATATAATAATATTGCTGCGGTTTTGGGCGCGCATCAATTAAGGGGGCAGCAATAGGTATTAATAATATTGTCGCGGTTTTAAACCGCAGCAATATCTTCAAATATTGCTGCGGTTCTTAGGCCAAACCGCAGCAATATTATAATTTTTTACTTGTTTAACACGTAATATTGTAGCGGTTTCTGGCCCAATATTGCAGCAATATTATAAATTAAAAAACAAAAAGGTAATATTGCTGCGGTTTATATGGTAGGACTCGTAGCAATATGCACTAGACAGGTAAAAAGAAATTATTCTTAAAAAAATAAAAAGAACAGAAAAAAAAACCGTAAGCATTTAAGATGAAATCAAAACGAGCAAAGGCAAACGAAACTATAATCAAACCAGATCTGAAAAATGAAATCAGCATCAATAACAAACTAGATCTAAAAAATGAAATCAGCATCAAAAACCAAAATTAAACTAATTTATCAAAACTCTGCTCTTAACATAATTTATCAAAAAAAAAACGGAAAAGAGATCTAAACATTAGATCTAAATAAAAATGAAAAAAACTGAAAAAAAGGAAAAAAAAAAATCAGATCTAAACAAAGCAGCGGCGAGGTCTCGAATTGTGAGCGACGACAAGGTTTCGGATTGAGCGACGACAAAGTTTCGGACTGAGCGACGGCGAGGCTTCGCACTGAGCGACGACGACTTGTGAGGTCTTCTAGGTACGTAGACTGTCGAGCGACGACTTTGCGAGCGGTGGAATGATAGATGCCATGTATTTCGCGAGCGGTGGAACGATAGAAGGAACGAAGACTGTCGATAGCGTCTACGCGAGCGACGACTGTCGCCCTGTATTTCCGGCGAAGAAACTGGACATAGAGGCCGTGTATTTTCGGCGAAGAAAGAGGAGAGAGAATGCAGGAGGGTGAACGGTAAAGGGTGAAGGAGAGAGAAAGCAGGAGGGTGAAGGAGAAAGAATGCAGATCTGCGAAAATGAGAGAGGAAGGAGTAGGAGTGAGAGGAGGGGGGAGAAGGAGGGAGGCGCGACCTTTAGGTTAGATTTAGGGTTTTGTAAAAAAATGTTGCGATTTAACCGACTAATATATATTAAGCCTTTATATTGCTGTGGTTTCCACGTAGGACCGCGACAATATATTAAAAAAATGTTTTTTTAATATATTGTTGCGGTCCTACTTGGAAACCGCAGCAATATTAGCTGGCCTGGGCCCCACATTTTGTTCAAAATTAATCCGTTGGACAATATTGCTACGGTTTTGGGCGGGAACCGTAACAATATTTTCTATTTTTTCTTTTTTTTTGCGTGTTATATTGCTGCGTATTTATATTGCTGCGTATAGGTAAAACCGCAGTAATATCACCGCAACAAATAACATTTATTCTACTAGTGAAGGTTTATGTAAAATATCATTCAAGAATTAAAGTACAACATATCTCTATTATATAACGGAAGGGGGGAGCTATGGTGTCCCCGAATGAAGAGACTATGCTATCCCCTTCCTATTCAAAATTACAAATTCACTTACAAATCAAAGGGGATTGAAACAATAATACGAAAAATATAATTATAACAATAACTCATAAGTCAACTAAAATCATAAAATTGCATAATTTACGTTATGCAAATCACTAACATGAGAAAACTTTACAAAAACTTAAAAAATTCACTTACAAACTACAACCTATGAAACAATTTATGAAGTATTGTACTTAATTCAAAACTCAACTAAAAAATTATAATATTAGAAACATAAATAAATTCAATGAATTTGATGTTCTGTTCATAGAATTTAACTTTGAAAAGTAAAAAAAAATAAAAAATAATGGTGTGCGACTTAAGTGACAGAAACTAAACTAATCAAATTTTGCAACTAAAAACAATTATTCTTCGTATGTCTAATGTTCAAATTTTGACTTTTATGCCGAAGACAATCGAGTTTTTGTTTTGAAAAAAATTCAAGCACGCATCGCGTGCAAAAAATTCTAGTTCACATAACGCAAAGGGAACCAGACTCTTAGAATTTAACAAAAAAATGTTATCTAGGTGCAATTTTTCTTGAAGATAATACAAATCAATTCAAATTTTAAAATCGAAAATAAAAGTATCATTCTAAAAACCAAAATGAAACTAGGTGAACTCATACGTGTCTATGATAATTATTCAATTAAAATTATAATTAACCAATTAATTTTATAATTTAATAATAAGAGTAAGTAAAAAATGTCACCGCACACACAGCGTGCATACAAGACTGATGTACGCTAAAAGGAGGCGATGATATGGGGAATAAGTGAGTGAAAGCAAGAGATATATGTAGCGAGTGAGGGTGGGAGGAATGCGTGAGTTGTCCTAGATTGATTCAATTAGCTGGCAAATATAAACTCAGGAGATTCTTTCCCCCTACCCTGATTCCGGACGTCGGCTACCTACACTACACTCCTACTCCATAATACACTTCTTTAAGCCTCAACTCCAAATTTCGCCGCGGTCATCATCGGGCCCAAAAGCCAAAATTAACCTTCATTGGGCTCCTTCATCTCTATTGAGTATTGACCTAAGCCCATATAAACATCCCACATAAACAATTCTATAAATGACCAACTCGTGGACTACCAGTCTACCACTCTCACACCATACTTGCTTCCACGCAACAAAATTTTAAAAACAACAGAAATTGAAACTAGAGAAACATAAACCCTAATTTTCATCTTTTTCGCTGAAATCTTCAGCTGGAAATTTGAAGGAGGTTGAAGAAGAGAGAGAAAATGGAGCTCTGTACTATACGTGGTGTTCTCTCAACTCCGCCTCTTCCACTCTCACCTTCTCACCGTTTCTTCCCTGATTCTTCTAATCTTCGTTTTTCTATAAAGAATTTTTCTCATTTTCCAGGTTCGTTGCTCCAATTAATTTATTCTTTTTCATTTTATACTGTTCTCTATCGAAGCTTTCTCACATTTTACTTGTTAGTTTATTGATTAACTTTTTTTGCGTATTTTTTTTGAATTTGAAATTTAGGCAAATGAAATTTTCAATTTGGTTTGTGTATACTTAATTAGTTATGTTTTTTTGAGATTAAGATCTAGGTTAATTTATTTTTAATGTTTGGTGAGTATTTTTTGATGATTTTAAATTTGTAATGGTGTTGTTTGACTTACAGGAATAGTTTCCCTTACAAACAAGAGCACATTATTGAGAGTAAATTCGGATGAATCATCAAATAAATTTACAGATGAGAAAAGTGATTCAGCATTTGCGACTCTTGAAGATGAAGCTACAGTTGATAATTTTGCGCCTGTGATTGTTAGTGTGAAGGAGGATGAAGGAGTATACGACGAGATGAAGCAATCAGAACAAGAATCGGAAGTTGGAGAATCATCTTCTGATAATGAATTTTTGCAGCCGCTTAAAGAGCTTTTGAATAAGCTTAATGTTGAGGTTTGTGTTTTATCTTCATGAAGTTCAATTTTATGCAATTCTTTTTGGTGTGGTTAAGTTTTGTCTTTTTCTTTTTCTTGTATTTTTGTCTGAACGATAGTTTTGGACTTATACCGCTTCTTTTGAAATTGATTTTGTAAGATCTCTTATGTATGTTGTCCAAAGCATATGGTTCCAACTCTCATGAAATATATTTTTTTTTTCTTCATGAATTGCTGACTACTATTGCTATTGTTAAGATGATGTTGCCATGATGATTTCAAATTATTAGGAAAGCATTATGCTAATGCTTTGTGATTGTTCGGCATTAATGCCGACCTGAGCAGTTACCTGAGCAATATTATGTCTCCCTCTCCTCCCTGCATCATAATATATGTACATCACATGTTCTTCTTTCTTTTTGAGAGTGTGTTTTAGGCCCTTTGTATAGTTGACATTGCCTTATTGATATGATTATTGATGAAAGTAAAGCTTATTGAGAGCTTTGTTATAATGTTTGATGATTTTATCACCAAGTATGCTGACATTTTTATCTCTAATTCTTCATGTGAAAGAGAGGGTGTTTGAAGTTGATAAGGAAATCCTTATCGATTTGGCTTCAAAGACATTCTAGACAAACAACTTCACAATTAAACATTTTTACTGATTTATGCTTTATTAGTGTGTTTAAATGCTTGATCTTCACCTTAATACTATTTGATATACGAGCACTGGTACTTTTTAACATTTGGTTGCTTTTAATTTGATGTTTTTTTTTATAGTAGGCTACTATTTGGTCCACCAATGATTAATTGCATCAAGTTTTTATCTTCCGCCTTGCCTAAAAAGAAAGGAATACCTTGTATGAACTTTCAGATGGTTGCCTCTTGAAAGCCAGTTCCATTGCTCTACAAGTTGCTAATTGCTTTAGTGTCAAAAACCCTTATAGTTTTCAGAAAAATATTATTTTAGATTTCTTGTATGCTGCCATGATGATACTCATTGAGATTAATGAAAGCAACTAATGCTTAATGTTCTGTTGACAAGCTTGTCAACACTGAGCGGTTAGCTGAGCAGCATAATCTGGATACTTCTTTTTTTTTGGTTTTATTGAGGCTCTTTGATAAAAAAAATTGCAGGTACTTCAATGAATCTAAAATATGGTATTAGGAAGCCACATGAGCAATATGAGCATAAATTGTGAAAGTTGGAACATATGCTCATCATCTATATTTATTCTATAATATTTTTGAAGGAAATCTAAAATGATAAACCTGTCATGCTTGCATTGATAGAAAATTTAGACTTAAAATTTAACATCTCCCCACCTCCATTAAACAATCATTTCAGCTTTTCAGACTTCTGTTTTCTGTCAAATATCTTTCAATCATACATCTTCTTAACATGAAGTTTATGAAGTATGTGAAAAGTGTATGAAGAAAGGTAGTTTCATTGCACTATAAACTGTTAACTGCTATACTGTTAAAATCTCTTTTAATTTATATCTTTTTAAAAGCATTTTGATTTTACATGTTTCTATATGCTGCCATGATGATATTAATTGATTTTAAAGAAAGCAGCTAATGCTTAATGTTCTATTGACAATCATGTCAATACTGAGCGGTTACCTGAGCAGCATAATCTTGATACAATATTTTTCTGCTATTATAGTATGATTTTAATAGTAAAAAAGCTTTTGTAAATTGTGTGTAAAGAAAAGTAGTTTCATTGCACTATAAGCTGTTGATTGCTATAATCTTAAAACCGCTTCCAATTTTTATCTTTTTTCTGTTAAAAAAATATGATTTTACATGGTGATATGCTGCCATGATGATATTCATTGAGATTAAAGAAAGCAGCTAATGCTTAATGTTCTATTGGCAATCATGTCAATACTGAGCGGTTACCTGAGCAGCATAATCTTGATACAATATTTTTATGCTATTATATGATTTTAATAGTAAAAAAGCTTTTGTAAAATAGTGTGTAAAGAAAAGTAGTTTCATTGCACTATAAGCTGTTGATTGCTATAATCTTAAAACCCCTTCCAATTTTTATCTTTTTTCTGTTAAAAAAAATATGATTTTACATGGTAAATTGGTAATATGCTGCCATGATGATATTCATTGAGATTAAAGAAAGCAGCTAATGCTTAATGTTCTATTGACAATCATGTCAATACTGAGCGGTTACCTGAGCAGCATAATCTCGATACGTATTTTTCTGCTATTATGGTAAGATTGTAATAGTGAAGAAGTTTTGTAAAACAGTGTGCAAAGAAAGTTAGTTTCATTGCACTATAAGTTGTTAATTGCTATATGCCTATAATCTTCAAACTCCTTATAATTTTTAAAGATATAGTTTGATTTTACATGTTCTGTATGCTGCATGATGATATTCATTGAGATTAAAGAAAGCAGCTAATGCTTAATGTTCTATTGACAATCATGTCAATACTGAGCGATTACCTGAACAGCATAATCTTGATACTTATTTTCTGCTTTTGTAGTAGTAAAAAAGATTTTAGACCCTTGTCCCTTCGGAGAATTATGCATGTGCAATTAGTCATGATCTATAATTGGGACACCTTTTAAGATTAATTTCTAGACCCAATTCCCAAGTAAAAGCAGGCGTAAATTGTTTTCACTACATAAGCAGTGGATTACATGCTCCCTTATAGTCATGGACTCATGGTGTCTCGCAACACCTTTGCATATGTTTGCTAATTATCACCCCGACTGTAGTATTCAACCTTATATGTGAAACTGTAGTTGTGCATTGCTGTCTTCATTGAGTTGTCTCTAATAATCACTAAAACAACACTATTCCTGTTTGCAGTTGGATGTTGAAGATTCACCGACATATCTTCTGTATGGTGGTGGTGGTCTTGTTGCTGTGTGGTTGCTTTCAGCCATCATAGGTGCAATTGATTCTATCCCTGTGGTATGAGTCTTTTACTTGAACTCAAGGAGAAATCAAATACTAGTATTTTGTAACATGCTTTTAGAACTTTATTGTGTTGCCTGAATCAAGTTGGTTAATATTGGAACAGTTTCCGAAACTGATGGAAGTTGTGGGTCTAGGCTATACAGTTTGGTTTACCACGCGGTATCTTCTATTTAAGGTAGTGCTTCACTAGAACTTCAATTTATACTGGCTGTTTTGGTAGACTTGTCCACTTGAGAAGTTGTACTTTGTCCCACTTTCTTTAGGCCTTACTAACGAGCTTGTGGTTCATTATGTTTTCCAGAAAAATAGAGAAGAATTCGGGTCCAAGATAGATGAGTTCAAAAGTGAAATATTTGGCTCAAGTGATAAATAGTGACATTTGGAGTTCTGTTTGTGCGGAAATACTGTAGAGCGTGTTGCTAATATGAGAAGTTCTTTTGTAGACAATATACTGTGAATAAATAGGGAAAGAAACAATGATCCTTGTAACTTTTGATCATTCGAGAAATGAAGGTTGCTTAATTGTACTTGCAGTCTGTTCTGTTAGTAGTAGTCAAAGTAGACAAATTTTCATTGCTGTTAAAAGATTAAGGTGGTTATTAGTGGAATTGGAATTATTTGTATGGAGTCAAAATGAAAATGGATATCTAGGACATACTTGTGTATTACAATGTGGTGCAAATTTTGTCAATGTACTTTTGGTAAAGTATTCAGTATTCCTAAATTGTACAATAAGAACTAGCTGATAGTTGATACAAGACTTGCTCAAATGGCCTAATGGAAACAAGCGAGTTTAATGTCTTGAACTATGAATAGTTCAAGGTTGGTGCTTATGCATAGTAGTAGTTTCTAAATATCAGCTTTTGAATTTTTAATTATGCATAAAAGTATCAATGTTTGGGGACATAAAAGTAGTGTATAAAAACACAGATGTTGGTAGGATTAGTTTTTTTTTTTTGACAGCATAGGATCTGTTATTGGGCGGGGCAATTTGGGTCATTGCGCAATAGCAGATCGGGTCATTAAAAATAACCTCATTACCTGCCATAAGCAAGTCAATAATGGGAGGATTATCACAGTGTAATTTTCATTTTTGTCGTGAGGGTGCTAGATCATAATCTAACTAGTCTAACAAGATAATCGTATAATAACTTTTCTACATTAATTCACACTCAACATATATAATAAAGCACAACACTTTTATTTCATAGTATTGTTCGTACATTTTTCTGACCTTCTTGGACAGGCATCAAGGTTGTATGTATATAGGCAATGATGACTAAGATAAGCCCCTAAATATGCGGGCACAAACATGGCAGTATTACTCCAAGAGGTGCGCTTGAATATGCGGCTCTTGTGCCCAGTCACCAGTAATCGTAAATGTTAATTATTGCGTCGCGTCGCTCCGCACATTTCCCCTTACACTGGCGTGTGGCTTACACACACCCTTATTTCCTACACTTGTTTACTGTTTACTTAATACTGAGCGCGTACCCATCACGGACACGTGCACAACACTTGACCAAGCATCCAACGGTGCTACACCATGCACACAACACGCTAAGACAAGGTACCATGCTCCCAGCGCACACGAGTCACACCCTAGACCAAGTAGTTCAGCCAACTACATCAAATGACATCCACTTAGGATATTTCCAAGGTCACACTCAACATGCCTTGGTTTGGCTTAGCCCATGATATGCTTTCACGACGTCGCATCACCGTCATACTCCATATTGACTCAACCAATGTAGATCTAGGTGTGCCTCGGACCAATGAGACACCATGCCCTCCCACCGGCACACAGGGGGTCTTACAAGCCACCCCCGAAAAGCTTGATGCCCTCGTCAAGACTCCTCAACCTTGTGCTCGAAGTGTAATGTCTATCTCCCACAAAACCTCTGACTCGGTACAATCTTTTCATTTGACCAAGTTCTCAATCCGTTGATTCTTCTTACTTTGTCGCAACACACGACGATCCAGAATCATTTCCACTTCCTTAGTGAACTGTTTCCGAATTGTCAGCGGGTTTCGCTTTGATGTTGTGCAGGCCGTACATGTCCTCATGATATGGTTTTAGGTAACTCACGTGAAATGTCGGATGAACTTTTAATCTCTCCGGCAACTTCAGCTTGTACGCTACTGCATCAACTTTTTGCACAACCCCAAAGGGACCATCATATCTCGAAATTGGTACTATCTTTTTTCCAGATTTGGGGTGTAAGTTTCAACAACACTTTATCCCCAACACTGAATTCCAAAGGCCTCCTACTTTTGTCCGCATATTTTTTCATGCGGTGAGCTACCTTCTTATCCCTCGCCTCTTCCATCAACTCTTGATGGCTGCTAGCAAAGCGATGTGCGGCTGACAACCCACATCCTTGCTCTGTTTATCTCATCTGAGGTTAGAGGCTGTCTAACGCCCCGATCCTTAATCACAATTAATACAAACCTTAATAAAATAGTCTCCTAATTTGACTCGAAATTTCGACAGCACCTCCTCTGAAAATTGGTCAACCCAAAGTGGGAAATAATTTAAACCTGTTTACAAACTCAATTCAATATAATATTCTTCATCTCAAAACCTAAAACCGTCAACGCTTTCGCGAAAACAACCTCAAGAGGGAATCAAACCCAATGACACTAATCAATATTACAAACTAATCAAAGAAATCTTCAATCAAAACTTCAACAAGACTAATATAACTAATACATATTTAAAACCCAAGTACAATTTACATTTGGAAGTCTTCGAATATAAAGTTCCTCTATGACTTTCCGTCCTCACCATAAACTTCGCGAATCCAACAAGAAACCTGCTCTAGTATCAACTGCTCACCATTATACAGAGTATATGGATCATTACAGGTTCAACCCCACATGGGAAAGAACAACACAAACAAAACCGCTGTCGTGGTGGAGTTATTGCGAATTGGCGGCGTTGTTGCCTTGTTTTTTCTCTCTCCTCTGCTCGATTTGTTGTTGTTCCGTGTTGCTGCTGTTGTGTCGGTGTCGTTGCCGCTGCTGCGTTGTTGTCCCGCGATGCTGCTGCCGCCATTATCGCGGTGTTGCAGCTCAATTCTGGCCCGCCAGTGAGGTGTCACACTCACCCTTTTTGCTTCTCTATTGTTTTCTCTTTTGAACTTTGATGGAATTATGAGGTTGATTTCAATTATATATTCTTTGATTTGTGATTTAGTTTGCTAGTTATATTGATGAGTAGTTTTCATGTTTTTGATTCTAGTAAAATCAAATCTGAGTATGTGAGTTATGTTTAGAAATTCTTTTCATGAAATTCTAGATTTTTCATGTATAAATCATTGATGTCAGGATAGTTGGAATTGGAATGTCTTTAAAGTGGTTAAATTTCAGATTTATCTTAAACCATATTGAAGGTTCTGATTGAAATATGTAGCTTCCTAAAGCCAAATATTTAACCTTAAAGTAACTGAAACTTGTTATGAATTGTGAAGATTGGATAAAGTCGTTGGATAAAGCGTTACTACTAATTAAAGTCTATATTAGAATAAATTGTGGAGTGGTATCTCGCAATTGAAGACAGAATTGTTGGTTCATCGAAAGTAGAGTTCATATTAGTAGTGGTGACTTTATTCAGGATTGCATTTATAATGTAATACTTGAAGATGACAACTTTCAATGTATACCATATGAAATTCTCAGTTAGGACTTAAGATTATGGAGTAAAGAGCTATTTCGATTCCTAATTAGTCTAAATGAGATTCTTTATAGTTATTTATTAAGAGATGTTCTTGAATTCTTTAATGGGTATATATGAAAAGATGTGATCAATATGATTATAAAACATTTGTCGGTTCATTTGAAATAGAGTATAGGTTATTCTAGCATAGATCGATTATTATTCTATGTAAATTACTATCTTAGTTACATAGATCATACTAAATTATTGTTAATAAATTGAAATGTAGCGGATAGTGTTATGGTTAACTACGGTGAGTATCTTTTCAGCTTTACAAATTTTTGTGTTATAAGATATGACCTATGATAGATTAATGGACTTATTTGAAGTGAAAAATATGGAATGGTATGGAGTTGATTTATTGAATTTGAAGTATATGGTATGAGTTACACTTGAAATGGAAGGGATTGATTAGTTGTGTAATTGTGGTGCCTTTCATATTATTGATTATTTGATCATTGTGAAATGATTTCGCTATAGGGGACTAAGTTTGCTTCTGGATAATCATTGATAGATTGAGCACCTAAATCTCAGGTCTTATTAAGGTTTCTATTACTATGACCAAATAAGTCATATTCTAGACTTCATGATACTTAATTCATGCTATTTGTGAAATTTACTGTAACCATGGGACTATAGAGAAGCAATATTGTTAAAAATTAGATTCTTAGAAGTCACCTAAGATGTGCATGATTATGGGTGCTTGAGTCAAGTTTTAGTATACTCTAATCGACTAAAATCGGGGTTAAAACATGGATTCTTCTATTGAGTTAATAGTTATGAATTCTTACTTCTCTGGTGTTGTATTGAAGAATGATAATTCGAGTGTGACTTCGAGATTTTGTATATTATTTGATGACTATGAAAGTTGCTTGAGATATACTAATTTACTTGTAAAGGTGACCATAAAACTTAGTGGATTGAATTGATGAGGCTATTTTCCTATGTTACTTAAAATGGATATGGACTTGTATATGATTGATATGGATCCAAGTATATCGTATGTACTACACTGATATAAGATGTATTGGTTCATTTGTGTAATGAAATCATTGAGGATATCGATGTGGATAGGGAATGGTATAGAATTGATTTGGATTGAAATGCATAATATGAACTACAATGTTATGGAATACATCGATTAACTCGTGTTATTCCGGAATCTTGATAATATTGTCTGATTTGGTTGATACGTGAGAAGGTTATTGATTTTTGGATCATTGTGAAAGAAAGATTCCACCCTAATTGCTCTTGATTTCTTAAAAGATGTTAATCATGGAAAATGAAAGATTACATGGACTAACTATTGGAAATATAGATGTTTTCTTATATTATCTTCGCCCGAATTGGGAAGATATTGGATTGATTGATATTCGCCGTATGTGGCAAGATACTAAACCGTCCTCTTCTCTAGCGTGGCCGGCCGGGGCTCCCGGGTCACATAAAAGCTTGAGTTGGGGGTGTGCACACTATAGGTTATTGGCCATTGATATTATTGGTAAACCGGCCGGGGATCCCGGGTTTACATTATTATAGACCGGCCGGGACTCCCGGGTCTATCATTTACTATTTAGTGGGTCGGCCGGGGCTCCCGGATCCACTCTGACTTTGTCTTTGGATTATTTGATAACTCTTGTTTGATGAAATGATCTTTGAACTTGATAATAATTGATATTTATTCCACGTCTCGTATTTGATTATTAAAGATGAATTACTCGTGATTATGGACTCGATGAATCCATTATTAATATATTAGGATACTCAAACGTCGTGAACATACTATTTGATTACATTGTGATTTCGGTGATGGAACTTATTGGTAACTCTATTTGACTATATTCTTGTCTACATGATTTATATGGTTATTTTAATTATCATGACTATGTAATTTGTTTTGGAACTTGATGATTACGAGCATTGAATATAATGTAGCTTCGAAATACGAAATCCTTTGGCTTTGAATGGATATAGATTTACATAGAAAGTTTATAGAAGGGAAACTTTATATAAGAATATAATGAGAATTTGAGTTATACTTTTATCTTGTGAAGTACATGTTTTGGATGCTTTCTTATTTTGCTTAAGGTGGAGTGTTGGTACTCAGCTTTTGCTGACGTGTGCTATATTTGTGTTTTGTTTGTGTTGTTCTTTCCCATGTGGGGTTGAACCTGTAATGATCCATATACTCTGTATAATGGTGAGCAGTTGATACTAGAGCAGGTTTCTTGTTGGATTCGCGAAGTTTAAGGTGAGGACGGAAAGTCATAGAGGAACTTTATATTCGAAGACTTCCAAATGTAAATTGTACTTGGGTTTTAAATATGTATTAGTTATATTAGTCTTGTTGAAGTTTTGATTGAAGATTTCTTTGATTAGTTTGTAATATTGATTAGTGTCATTGGGTTTGATTCCCTCTTGAGGTTGTTTTCGCGAAAGCGTTGACGGTTTTAGGTTTTGAGATGAAGAATATTATATTGAATTGAGTTTGTAAACAGGTTTAAATTATTTCCCACTTTGGGTTGACCAATTTTCAGAGGAGGTGCTGTCGAAATTTCGAGTCAAATTAGGAGACTATTTTATTAAGGTTTGTATTAATTGTGATTAAGGATCGGGGCGTTAGAGGCTGCCACCCCATTGCCAACTCAAAAGGACTCAACCCTGTAGATGAACTCTTATGCAATCTATAACAAAACTGAGCAGTGTCTAAGAGTCCTAACCAATTTTTCTGTGAAGCCGTCACGTAAAGCCGCAAGTACTCTTCCAACAAGGCATTGATACTCTCCCTCTGACCATCCGTTTGAGGATGGTTCGCAGTTGAAGACTTAAGTTGGGATCCCATCAAGTTGAACATCGCCACTAATGATGTCGCTCGGAAGCCCAAAATACTTCACTACATAGCCAAGAAAAAGCTTCACTGCTTCGTGGCTGGACATGCATTAACGGCTGGAATAAACACAACATACTGCGAGAATTGATTTACCACAAACATGATCGACCATTGTCCATTCACTTCGAGAAACCCATATATGAAATTCATGGAAACCGACACCCAAGGTTTCTCCGCAATGGATAAAGACTGCAAAAGATCCGCCTCCTTGCGCTTCTCAGTCTTATCAAACCAACAAACACGTCAGGACTTCACAAAGGCCTCTACTTCCCATCGCATTTTTGGCCAAAAATAATATCTTTCTAGCAACGGTTGCATCCTTCGCCTTCCAATGTGGACGGCCCAAATAGAATCATGAACATACCTTACAACTCATGCCTCAATTTTCCCGAGGGAACGTACAACTTACGTCCCTTTATCAACAACATCCCATTATCAATCCAGTACCTTTGCACCGAACCATCTTTTACTTGACCACACAAAAAAAATACTCGGGATCGTTCTTGCTTTCCTCACGCACTCGCTTGGTAAAGTTTAACTCAATCGCTGAAATAGCCGCAAACACCTCTTGCGTTTTACGACTAAGAGCATCCGACACCATATTATGTCTACTAGGCTTATGCTGCCAAGTGAAATCGTATTCCTCAAGAAATTCCATCCAACGGGATTGTTCAGGTGACAAGTTCTTATGAGATTGGAGAAATGTGTTGGCAACATTATCGGTGAACACTAAAGACTTCTTCCCAACAAGTAATACCGCCAAATACACTAGCAATGCACAACCGCAAGCATTTCTTTCTCATGTGTTGAGTATCTCTATGTCGCATCTTGGACCAGCACTCCACCAATAGCTTTGCCGAATGCATCAGTGTGTAGTTCAAATGGCTTGTCAAACTCTAGAAGTTTGAGCATCGGCTCAGATGTGATTGTTGATTTCAAATGCTCAAAAGCAGATTGACACCTTTCTGTCCATGACCACGCTTGACTCTTCTTTAACCAATCGGTCAGCGATAATACTTTATGTGAATAACATTTAATGAACTTCCCATAATAATTGACTAAACCAAGAAATGATAGTCACTCCGGGAAAAATTTAAATTGTTCCCAATCCACAATGCCCTTAATCTTGGCCTCATCCATTCACACGTTACCTTTACTGATTTTATGTCCAAGGAACATAATCTCAAATCTAGCAAACTCACATTTCTCTTTTTTTTTTCTTGTTTTTTTTTTTTTTTTTTTTACATATAGCTCATACTCCCTTAGTTTATCAAAGAGAAACCTAAGATGTCTAACATGATCATCTAACGTTTTTGAGTACACAACTATGTCATCCAAATAAACAACACAAAAACAATCGAGATACTTGTAAATAACATCATTTATTAAATTATAGAAGGTAGGTAGGGAATTAGTGAGCCCAAACGACATTACAAGGAATTCAAAAGAACCATATATAGTTACACAAGTGGTTTTTAATTGTCACCTTCAACAATCCTAACCTGCCAATAACCAGAATGCAGATTGAGTTTGGTGAATTAAGTAGCCTTCAATAATCTGTCAAATGAATCATCTGTCCTCGTGATCGGGTACTTGTTCTTCACCGTAGCCTTATTCAAAGCCCTATAGTCCATACACATGTGGAGGGATTCATCTGCCTTTTGTGGAACAAAACAGATGCACCATAAGGGGTCTTGGATAGCTGAATAAATCCAGATTCCAACAACCCATCCAACTGCTTTCGAAGTTCTACTAACTTGGATGGACCCATTCAGTAGGGTGCCTTTGCAGGTGGCCTAACGACTGATTCCAATTCTATTGCATGGTCAACAACCTTTCTCGGTGGAAGTCTCTTAGGGAGATTTTCAGGCATGATCCCCTCATACTCTTCCAGCACTGGCGCGATCACATTGGGCACTTGCACCACCACATCCTTCTTCGTCTCAACCACTGCAGCCAAAAAGGTAGGTTCCCCCCTTTCTTATACCCTCTTTAACTTGCATAGCGGACAACATTCTTTCAGAAGTTAAGGGGCTGGAAGAGGACTTACCCGCGAGGACACGAGGACTCGGTTCATCATTGATCAGGATGTCGCCCAGATGTGGCGCTACAAAAGTCTTTGCCTTCTTGAAGAACTTATTACGAAGAGAAGGTCATAATCGTTCATGGCTACTGCCAACAAGTCTATTCTTTCAATCCATGATCCACAAAAATGTGGACATTCTGAATGAGACCAACAGAGTTAGAAGCGGCCGAATTCACGATCCTCATAGTATGCGCCGTGGGTCTAGCATGTAAACCCATTTTCTTTGCCGTATCTATTTTGATGAAGTTGTGTGTCGCGCTAGTATCCACCATACCCATATTCTCCATGCCATTAACTCGAACTTTGCAGTACATAAGACCATCTATAGAGGAACGTTCGAAGTTCATGACATTCAAACTTTTTACATTCCGGGGAGGAGTTTGCTCCCTTTCACGATCTTCCTCTTCTGAAGTATCGCCCAACAATGCAGAAAGTTGTTGAGACTTCGGACAGTGTGGCCCTTTACAAATGAAGCAACCATTACTATCAAAGGTAATGAGTATTTCAGACTTTTCATGTGGACACCATGTATATCATTTTCTCTTATACTTCCTTTGTAGCAAAATAAACACAACAATCAAATATTTTATGCATCATAAATAATACCTATTTGTTGAAGTTATTATGTTACGAAGGAAGTAAAAAAAAAGGTCAATATATTATGCCCATTTTTTATAGGATTGTCCATTTAATTTTTTGATTGAAATAATTGATGTATATACCATTTTTAACTTGTTTAGAATGATAAGTTGAAATGAGAAAGGGTTCTCAAATTGTTTTCTTTTTTTCCTCAAAAAAATTATTTTCTTTTACAACTTTTACATTCCATTAGATCATTACGGATAATTTAGAATTTTCAAAAAGGACACCATCTACCTCTTCCTTTCCATTATAGAATAGAGTAAATCGAGATTTTTTTTTTTTTGTCAATCAAACCTATCAATTTTTTCTTCCCTGAACTACTTTTTGGCAAGTGGTAAAACATTATTCAATCAACACCCTCTTTTAACTCCAATAGTCCAAAAGAAGTATATGTATATTATAGTGTTGCTTTGGCTGCTGACAGCCTAACATGATCAATGTCTTTTGTCTACCACTTTTTTTTTTTACCCCCTATCGTTCTTTCTTCTTTTTCTTTAATAAAACTTATAATATGAGATCATGGAGAAATAACGATTATATTGAACATCTTATTGTGAAACAAAAAAGGGGTCTTTTTCCACCTCTCCACCTCTAAAAATATTCCTTTATTTGGATCAACCCTTTACTTCGTTTTGCATGTGCATTTAGCAACTTTTTAGCTCCAAATTGGAATTTGTCTTAACATTTAAGAAATAAATCAACTTCGATTTAGACTTGACCAAATTTATAAGAAAATCCCGTCAAAAATGTGAGTTGTAATGTACTACTAAATGCTCCCTTTTTAGCAACTTCCTTGACTCCTTGGTTTTCACAGTGACCTCATTCACATCATCTCACTCTCTTCTCTCTACCATCGTGTCTTGCAAAATTCTTTGGGTTAATCATACAACAAGAATTTAAGGTGAGCAGTTACTTATGTTTTCCGAGTAATTTTCCCCATGCATTCAGTAAGATAAAGTTTTTATCTTGTTTTTCTTTACTTCATGTTTAATTCCCAATTTGGTGGTTTTACTTGATTAGAGCATATTATAGATTTTGCAATCTTGGGGTTCAATGATGCATTTTTGATATGGGTATTGCCAGAATTGTATAAATCTTATGGTATAGGTGTGTGATTTCAAGTTCATTGATACAATTTACATGGGGGGCTTAAAGAACGACGGTGTTTAATGGGTTTATAAGGTAAATGCATAAAGCCCATGTTATGATTGCGAAAATATGGTTATTTTTAGCATGAAACGATGTCATTATAGTGGGAATTCTATAAAATTTGTGACTTTTGAACCAGGCAAGTGAACTTAGAAAATTGAATGTTAGGCCTTTAGTCTCAGTACCAAAGGTGACTTTTAGATAGCAGAGATTGTGGGTATGGATCAGATATGGATATAGGTACTAGTTCTCTTGAGGAGATCTTTGGTAGCTCTTACTCTGTTGAGTTGTCTGACGAATTCTGTAATGGGGTTGAGCAGCAGAAGCGCCCTGGTTTTATAAGGTTGGTCCAATAAATTCTCTTCATTTTGAGTCCACCATGGAGTGCAATGAGCTGGTGAACTGGTGATTTGAGTAGCTTTTGAGTCCAGTATTACCTAATTTCCACTACAAGAATGTATACCATAATGCAATTTGCTATCTAGCTTTGTTAAATTGGAGGAAAGTTGCCTGTCGCCATGTAGGCATGTAGCGATTCACCTTATTCTGGATTGCAGTTTGGGGGGGGTTTAGTTAATTAGGTAAGATTGGCCCACAAAATTTGATTGTGAGAGGTCGGGGGAAGGGGGTGACAGTGATTTTTTTAAGAAAAAAAAACCGGAAATATGATGTTTCTGCCATCTTCGTCCCCTTCATTTTACATTTTTACCGTTGGTTTTGACCTCAGAAGATGGCATTTTGATCACATGCTGAAAGTATTATACTTTTGTCTATGAACAGGAAACTGATTGATTAACAGCATTATCCATGCAGACCTGCTACTGAAATTAAGTCGGACATTGTTAGCAGTGCCCATTGTGATGCCTCTGATATTCTTTCTTCCAGAGGTCCTTTGAACTCAACCTTCAAGTATGTGCTATGCGGGGAATGGGGGAAGACTATTGTATCATGTTAAAGGAAGTATATGAACGCTAATTAATACATTGCTGTCTTCATGCTTTTCAAGAAATCTGTTGATATGGACGAGGGAAGATCTTCTAATTCTCTGCAGCCCCGTGTTCCCAACTTTCATGCTAGGTATGGTTGTGAATAGATAGTAATACCCTTCTTTCCACCGTGTAGAATATCTGTTTGACTTCTTCTACATGACTGAATATTATTATTAACATATAAATGCTTCCAACTGGATTCAGTGATCTCAGCCCTTGGCATGGCGTGATTTCCTATGATGCATGTGTACGATTATGTCTCACCTCGTGGGCGAAGGGCTCTAAAGAAGCGTCATTCTTCTTAAATAATGAATGTGCAACCCTACAAGATGCTTTTAGGTGAGTTTGTCTTTGCATTTGGCTTGTGATGCTGTGTTGTAGTTTTTGGATGGCCTATTGTTTCAACGAGGATTAGTGTTCTTGTCTCCACTAGAAAGGTTATATGTCTGAAGATAGGGGAATGCATTGTTGTACTCATCAGTGTTACCTAATTCACTGTATATTTGGGAATGGACACACAATTCGCTACTTAATTATGATAATTATCCCAAAAGTATACACATGCATTTGACAATTCACCATTCTCGGGAGTGCAGTTTGTGTGATAGTTTTAGTAAATTAGGCAACACAAATACTGGTAAATTGCATCTTTTAGCTATGCCAAGTATGTCATACAATGCTAGGCTGTGAATTGTGCTAACCTTTGTAGCTGCTTTGTCCTCTTTAGTTTGCAAGCTACCAAATGTATGGTTATGTTTGTATTCATTCAAGTTGTGTTATGATAACTTTACATCTTCCCTTCCCTCCACTGATGTATCAACTTTAATCTGGCTAGTTTGCGGCATGTACTTCTCCAGTCAGAGGAGGAAATTATGTCAAGAAGATCTTCAGAGCTAATTAGTGGAGCTGCTGCTTCTAAACCAAAGAAAACAATAGGAAAAATTAAAGTGCAAGGTATATATGGATTTATTATTGGCGGTATACAGAAAATTTCATAAAGTTTCTTTTTTTCATACTCATATTTGTAGCATGAAGCTATTATCTTGTGTAGTGCGAAAGGTGAAGATGTCGTTGGATACTCCATCTGGCTGTGTTTTCCCACAAATGCCAAAAGTGGACCTTGAAACATTTCACTCTCATGTCTCCAATGTTAAAACAAAACTCGCATTGAAATGGGAAGCTCTACAAAGAGTCCAAGCAGCACGTCATGTACCAAAAAACGGCTCTCTTTCAAGTAAAAGTTTGGCATATGTGCATGTTGGTGCTCAATACATGAAGGAGATTGGAATCATTTTGAAAAGTGGCTTGCCTTCTTCTCAGACCACAGAATCACAAATTGTGCAAGGTATTTTATTTTAGCTTTGAAAATTTCATATGCAGAAGTATATGGTCTTAGTACTAGCTTTGAGAATTTGATGTGTTTTCATCAAGTGTCAAAATGGTTTGATCAGTAAATTTTCTGGTTAGGACTATTCAGAGCTATGCCTCTAATAGAATACAGCACAACTTGGGAAGCTCATACTTGTCACTAATTGGCATTTCTTCTAGGGTCAAGGCTTGTAGATCTCTTCACTTTGGTAGACGAAGTACTAGATATCTTTACTGTTGTTGAGAAAAAAGAGAATGGAGATGATAGTGTCTTAGTATTGTTAAACATGAAGTATATCACAATAATATAATAAACATGTTTCTTCAATGCTCTCTTAACCAATAGTAATAGAGAAAATTCGACAAGGGTAAGGGGATCTCAGGGTTATAACTCAAAGAAAGCGAGAGGGATGGAGGTGATGGCATCTTACGCTTTGTCTTATTTTGTAGTTCTTTGATGATTTTTAAATTCTGAGGCTTCTTTGGATACGTGCGGACATGCAATTTGATTTATTTTTGCTGCTTCTAAGGGACTTACGGGTTTGAGTAGGTGTTCAGGAAATTGATTCCTATTCTGAATTGAGTGTTCTTACTTCTTAGTTCTTACTAAATTCTGCCTTATATTTTGGGGATTTTTTTTATGCGAGGGTAAGTTTTTGATGAGAATGACTTTTAGTGTGCTACAAATTTTTTTATTAAATTTTAGGAGTAGTTTAGTAGTACATTCTAATTCTTCAGTATTATATATAAGGTTGGGTTCCTATGAGAACAAATCCTTACATGAGAACATTGAGAAGAGTAGAACACTGTAATATAATCCTTTGGACCGATGTAATCCAATTTGGCTAAATTGTAACCATTTTTTTTCCCTTGTGGGGTAAATCTTCCAAAATGATTATATACTCAGGAAAATAGATAACCACGTCATATTTTAAAAGAGAATTATAATTTCACTAAAATGGATTATGATTCCACTGTTCTCATCTCTCATATATGAAGCGTTCTCATGTGAAACTTATTCTCTCTCTCTCTCTCTCTCTCTCTCTCTCTCTCTCTCTATATATATATATATATATATATATAATAGCGTTGCTCAAACTATATAGTATATATTAGAGTCATGACTCATGGTATGGCACTAGTATCTATATAGTGTGCATTAACAGAGTTGCACATATTATATGTTTAGAGTGATGGTGTAACTATGATATATATTTATATTGGGACTAATGTTCTAAGCGAGACTAAGAAAATGAATATTGCATGGTAATGTGAAGTAAATATAAGGCACACAAAACCATACTTTCGCTGTATTTTCTTAGTTGCACCATGTTCCACTTCAGGTTATTTTCTTTTAGTCTCAATATTTCTATTTTTAGCAATTTTTTTGGGGCTATCTCACCTCTTTACCTTCATTTCACCTAACCTTCAACCCTATTAATTACCAAATAGGTGGGTAAATGGGTCTAATTTTCTTCTTCATTTTTTCTTAAAATTTGTGCAAAAATCAAATGGTGCTACTAAAGAAAACATATCAGAGTCATGGTTTTCACTCTAATATATTTATAGTGTAACTCTAATGTTCAAGCAAGGCAAAAATGTAATAATAAAAACTTAAGGGTAAGGTAAATTTCTAATTAGAGTGGCACATACTGTATGTTAGGGTCATGGATTGATTGATTATTAATACCTTTGATACTGCCAAAAGAAAAAAAAAAACTTTGATGTTTATTAGTTGCAACATTTTCTTTTAGGGGTTCACAATACACAACTTTGTCCCTTTTTTTACATGTATAAATGTCATAATATTATCATGTAGGATCATGTTGGATTTGTCTCAACGTATATGTCCATAATATCAAATTTCATAATTGCAACATTTTTTTTTCTAGGGGTTTACAATGCAAACTTTGACCCTTTTTTCGCATGTTTAAATATCAGAATATTATCATGTAAGATCATATTGGATATGTCTCAACGTATATGTCCAAAATATCATTTTTTTTTTGTAATTGATGCCTGTACATAATTAAAGATATTTATTTCTTGAGTAGTCTGCAAATATCAAACATAAGGATTCGTCGGCGTAATTAGCCCAAATTTCAGGTTGCATTATCAGTATTTATTACATTACATGTGGAATTTAAAATGGGGACGTGTCTTGCTATTTACGGTATTAATCATAGTGTTATTTATTTTTCTTTAGGTTTTGCTCTGTTGTGTTTAACCATTAATGCTTATGCCTGAGATGTTTCATGACTCCAAACTTACTATAATGATGTTTGTCAGAAACATACATTTGTATGGTGCGTCTGAAAAGCTCTTCTAACAAAGATGCAGTGCGGATGCAACCGGGCTCTGGTGAAACTCATATTTTGTATGTATATATCATTGCTATTCCTATTTTTCTTTGAGTAAAGAGCTCTATTGATCTTATAGATACCGTTGACACAGCTTTCCGGATAGTCTTGTTGATGATCTGAACATTACGATCCTGGACTCAAAAGGCAATCATTGTGGGTGTGCTGTGGCTCAAGTTGCATCGATCATGGATGCCAATGTAAGCATGTATCAGTTTGTTCAATTTTTTATTTAGCAAACTAATTATGTAGTTACATTTCTCATGGAATGGATGTTGCAGAATGACAGGATTCGTTGGTGGTCAATATACCATGAGCCGGATCATGAACCGATTGGCAAAGTCCAATTGTACATAAATTACTCGACAAGTCAAGATGAATATAGCCATCTGAAGGTATCTTGTTTCCTTTACCCAATATATATCTTGTTTTCGTCTAGATTCATCTTTGTCCGCTCTCTCTCCAAATGCATGTATACACATTGGACTTGGGGACGTGTCTAAGTGTCCCACTCGGCTATTCTACTAAAAATATCTAAGAGAACGGCCCAATATGAAGTGTCAAGACTCAAGACACATGTTTGAGTGTTCAGGATCTGACACAGGTTTATAGGTATAATGAAGAGTCCCAGTTTCATGATGAATGCAAGCACACTTATCTGTGTGTGACACTTCTACTCTTTGATTCATTTGTAGTGTCTGGGAGAGGTAGAATTGTAAGTCCTATCCTGTGACTTTCTTTGTCAGATATTTCCTGCTAATTACTGAACATATAGTACAATAAGAACCTTTCAGTTAAAGACTCACATTTTGATCACTGGTTTAGGCTATAATGATGCAGATGCTGAACTTAATGGTGTTTGATAAGGGGTCCCAAAAGAATAGCTTTGCTAACTATAAATATCATCTTGCTTAATTCTTGAAATGAGAGCCTAAGGAGTTTTCAAGAATTCCTGAAATGTTTTACGACTATCAGTCCCTTCCGTTTAGTTTTATCCATACTGAATCTCAATTGAACAAACTAGTAAGATCTTTCATTTCTGAAAGATCATTAAATACGTCTTTTTGAAAAAAGAAAAATTCTATCAAGTGGGGATTAGAGCATCCTCTGTGAAGTATAATACTGACAAATAAGGCTACTAGAAGCCTGTGAGATAGTGGTGGCAGAGCTAAATATGATAAAGGAACGATGGAACTATGGAATTAAGAACTGTATATGATAAAGGAATTCAAGTTCCACGGAATATTGTAATAAACTAATGGAACAAAGAACTGAATATGATGAAGGAACAATGGAAGTGTGGAATTATGGAACTGATGCGACATTGACTTAATCTAAATGGAATTCAAATTACTACCTTTGTATGTTTATTACCAATTAGATGCACTTGAAAAAAGGAACTTTACGTCCTATTCATAGAGCTGAAGGTGTAAAGAAACTTTAGCCTCAAGTCCATATATGACTATAAAAAAACAACTAACAAAAACAGTTTATTCCTCATAAAACATTAATTAAAATAAACTCCTAAATTATTCAAAACACTTAATACACGTTCAATCATAAATGTAGGATAAGATTTCTAAAGGCTAGCCCTTTCTTTTTTTACAAATTTGAATCTATCAACTCCAAGAGAACCTAGTTCCTTCTAATTGACTTTAGTTTTGTTTTAACTGTAGTTCCTCTTGAGCCTTAATCTTGAAAATGACGTTCCAGAATGTCAGTTGCACTTGAACAGTACAAGTTCTAGTTCCTTACCATACTCAGCAGCCTTGTTCCTTACACACACACAAATAAAAAAAAATTTCAACGTATTTAACTTTGCTCCTTTCTTCGCTCAACAACTTCACATCACTATCTGGTCCAGTTGACGTTCTTTGGAGTAGCAGCATCTCTCTTGCATTATAAAAACTTGCAACTTGTTAGAATTATTAGTTTGTCATTTGTGTCTTTGCCACCTTTCAGACTAATGGGCAACAGATAATAAATTGCAACAAACTTAAGTGACTCGGTTTGGGCATGTTCAGACACGGCACTAGAGTTGGAACTAGGTCAAGAGGTTGAGAAGATCCTTTTGTTGGATTGTGAGGGGAGAAGTAGATACAAGAAGATTTGGAATGAATTTATAACACACGATGTAGTCTTTTGGACATTTGTGCTGAATCAGTGACTCAGTGGCGGTTTAGGATTCAAAAAGTTGACCGAAATTTGGAGATCTTCCTCTAAGAATCAAGGGATAGACATCTCTCCCCGCTACCCGGTAACCCCTTTTGTTTTGCTTCTCATGTTTGTGTTTTTATGCTGTATGTACATTCCTGATAGCCCCTTTTCTGTCATAATACTCCCTTTGTCCCATATCTTTCTTCCTACCAGGCTTGCCTATGCATATTAATAAAATTGGTAGGGGTGTGCCGTGTGGGCCAGATAATGTTCAAGTGCAAATGAAAATATTTGGAGTAGATAGAAAAAGAAAATTAGTAAAATAGATTGTGGGAATTTGAGAGAAAAGGGGTTAATGTGATGAAGAAAGGAAGCAATTATAAGAGGAAGTGGTACTTACGGCCTTATGGTGGGAATTCCAAATGAACTAGGTACCAGGAAGATAATGGTGGGGTTGAGGGAGTGGTCCCTGTTTGCTTCCCCTTTTCATTATTTCAGAAAACAGAAAAAATAAAGTTGTTTCTCATGCTTCATTGTTCTTATAAATTAAAAGGGCCTTACAGTAACATCTAAACATTATTTTACCGTTTAATGTTTAGGGGTAAGGCTGTATTGCCTGCGTAAATCTGGACCTACCTAGGTCTTGGCAGGATTTAAAATGAACTTTGTTTGTATTATAGTCGTGATGTTGAAAATTATTTGACTGCATCAATAATATCTTTGTTTTTGGCTGGTGTTCCTAGTGTGGTATTGTTGCGGAAACTGTTGCATATGATCTTGTCCTGGAGGCTGCAATGAGATCCCAACATTTTCAGCAAAGGAACTTGTTGTTGCATAGTCAATGGAAGTGGATTGTGACTGAATTTGCATCTTTCTATGGTGTTTCAGATGCATATACTAAGTTGCGGTATGAGTGAGCTGGCATTAATTGTTTGTTTAATTGTTTCCATTTGGTTCTATCCCATAAGCTGGTCATCACAAATAATTTTCGACCTATCTGTCGTTTTGTAGATATCTTTCATATGTTATGGATGTTGCTACACCAACTGCAGATTGTTTGCTTTTGATTCATGATCTGCTGTGTCCTGTGATTGTGAAGGGCAATGATTTGAGTCACCAAGAGGTTAGTATGGTTATTTCTGAAAGTGTAGATGGTTGTATTGTCTATGTTGACACCAAGTTCCCTAAATTCGCCCCTGTTTTAAATGTTCAAAACTCAAAAGATAGAGGCTGTGAGGAAGGCACATTTCTGATGTATGTGTTCCTTCCCAAAGGATTTTAAAATAGAGGGTCTTTTACGCAAAATTGTATGAACAGCTACTTGTGAGAGAAAATTGAAAAGTGACAGTAGAGTATTTTAGTGTCCTATGTTACCAGTGATTTTTTTTGAAGCTCATCTTAAGTGCTTAATATCTTCTTTTAGTCCGTTCAATAGTGTATGATGGTCTTATCATGAGCCTGTTGAGATGTTAGTTGCTCTGCTCACGTGTAGCTTCACCTTCTATTCCTGTTGATTATGTCTAGTCATTACAAATGAAATTTTTAACTGATCTGTATGCTTCACTAATGATCAGAAACGCATCCTAGGAGAAGTATCTGATAAAGTTGAGGAGGTTCTTGCTCTTGTATTTGAGAACTACAAGTCCTTGGATGAAACATTGCTCTCAGGGCTGACTGCTGGTTTTAAGTCAGCAACTGGAATTGTTCCTCCCGCTATTGCCCCAGCTATCAAACTTTATGGTCTTCTACATGATATACTGTCTCCTGAAGCAAGATTAAGATTCTGCAAATTCTTTCAGGTGTAATGCATGTACTTATCCGTGTTGGTTAAATGTAATTCTACTTAGCTCCTTTTGAAAGAATTAAGTGTCGGATCATCCTTCAGGTTGCTGCAAAAAAAAGGTCAAGAAGACATTTAGGAGAAATAGATGAATCTGTCTTCAGCAATGAGGGCGCCACAATGGACAATGGGACATGTACAACTGTGTATCAAAAGATGAAATCCCTTTGTCTGGTCGTGAAAAATGAAATTCGTACAGACATTGAGATGAACACTCAAAATATTCTTCCCAGGTATCACAACTTTCCTTCTTAATAAAGTATCACCCTGATCACTGATGTCCTCCGAGCATTTGATCTTCTGAATGTTTATAAACTTTATGCATCAAGGTGTGTGTCCCGCAATACCCAAATGAGTTCCTACTTCCTACTTGAATTCTTTTCCCCTTTATTTTTAGCTGCTAGTTTTTGTTGTTGCAGTACTACAGGCTATAATAATTGAATGAAGTGTTGATTTAATTTGCTTCATTTCCCTTTCCTTTCTGTCTTTCTCCTTCTCACACTCCTCTTTTTGCGGCAGTTTCTTGGACCTTCCAAATCTTACTTCATCGATATATAGTGCTGAGCTCTCTGCCAGATTATGCACCTTTCTTAAGGCATGCCCTCCTACTGGACCGTCGCCTCCAATTACGGAACTTCTCATAACTGTAGCCGACTTTGAAAGAGATCTGGCTTTGTGGAATATGAAGTAAGCCACATGTCCCTTCTAATGTTATAGATGACACTTGTAAAAAAAATTGATTTGTTGTTAATATACTTATTTTTCCAGCTCTGTCAAGGGTGGAGTTGATGCAAAGGAGTTATTTGGCTCTTATATAAGCAACTGGATAAAGGATAAGCATGTAACTTTACTTGATTTCTGCAGAGCAAACGTGGTATGATTAATCACTTTTACTCTCTAGTTGATTTTTGATTGCGTATACTGGACATAGGTTTTCTTACTGTCAAAGATTAATGAATATCTCCGGTTTATTAGTGTTGTTTGAGCCATGTCTATTACTCTTCTATGTGCCACTCTTTTTTACCATCTTTTACTCTTCTATTTTATTGGGGACGAAGGGGTGGAGGTTTGGAGAAGCATCAGGGACTTATCACAATCATTTATTTATTTTTAACACATTAGAATGTTAGAATCATTGAACATTTGGTGTCAATATCTGATTTTTCAAATAACTTGTTGTATTAACATCATCTAAAAAGTCCTATTGTATTGATTGGTTGTTTGTGATAGCAGGTGAAAGCCTCTGATTCAAAGGCTCAACAGCTGACATGCTCTTTCATTGATGAAATATATGATCAGTTGGGGGAGACATTGAATGAATATGAAATCATTGTTCGTAGATGGCCAGAATATGCTGTTGTCTTGGAGAGTGTAAGTCCAAGTCCATGACTTCCTCTTTTGCCTGCAATTGACTGCTTATGCAGTTATAGAATTTCCTAAAGTAATGGAATAGTGAGAATTTTAGAGCACTAAGTTTTAGTTTCATCTTTCTGAAGACTAGTAGTGAGTAGACCTGGTTATTTGGGCATACTGGAGAGAGAGGCGAGCACATGTGAAATTTATTGTTACTCAAATTTAACTTATTCTTTCTAATTTACCTAAACCCTAAATTCTAAACCATAAACTCTAAACCCTAAACCCTAAAACCAAACCCTAAACCCTAAAACCCTAAACTTGTCCAAGACAGTCTCCGATAAAATCCCTTGTAATTTGACTCTACCCTTATTCCCATTGGGCTACCCTACTCATTAGCCAGACTTAATGGTGACATTACCTTGTACATAAATTACTACTAAATTGAAAATTCTATTGTGCTTACAGGAGTACGGTGCACACGATAAATTTGTTCCATTTCCGATGAGTAAATGTTCTATTTTAACAAATGTACGTTTTAAGCATATTTTTCAGTGAAAAAATATGTTCGTTTTTCCTTGAAAATTGTTCTATTTTCAATAAGCAAATGTTCTATTTTAACAAAGGTTCACTTTAAGCATATTTTTCATCGAAAAAATATGTTCTATTTTTCATGAAAATTATTCTATTTTCAATAAGCGAATGTTTTATTTCAACAAATGTTCATTTTAAACATATATATCAGCAAGAAAATATATTCTATCAACAGTAAAATGTTCATTTTCGTGCTTCCTTCGTTTTTTTTTACTTGCAACACTTTTTTTTTCGTCAACTCCAATTCAAAATTTGGGTAGGTGAGAGGTAGAAAGGAAAAAAAAGAGAGGACCCCATGTGATTGGAGAGAGATAGAGAGAAAGGAAAAGCAAAAGTAGAAAGTATTGCAAGTAATTTTCCCTTTTAGGAAAGTGTTGCAAGTAAAAAAAAAGGAGTAAGTAATTGAATTCTGGTAATGTTCCACTTGAACAGTAAAATGTTCGTTTTCATAAGTGAACTCTTATAATGTTCCACTTCAACAGTAAGATGTTCGTTTTCGTAAGTGAATTCTTGTAATGTTCCACTTCAACAGTAAGATGTTCGTTTTCGTAAGTGAATTCTTGTAATGTTCCACTTCAGCAGTAGAATGTTCCTTTTCGTAAATGTTCTATTTTGCATTGTAGGAGCACAATTCTCATTGCTCTTGGGAGGACAATCCACGCATTACTACTAAATAGCATCGGGAGTCTTTATGCAGCTCTCTCCCCAAGGCTGGTGCTAATAGGTCAAGCCGTCAAGGCTTTAAAAGCTATCTTTAGTCATACAAATTAACTTGCCTAATTATAGAACTTGTAGTTAATCACTTCAGTCAAGTGTCTCAAAGTCTTATGCAACAAAATTTGATCCAGGGGTATTTTGGCTGATTTACCAAGCTCTAGCACATAGAAGTCCCTTGACTGCTTCTGCAATTACCTAGGATGTTACCTTGTTATGTAGCAATATCTCATCGGGGGCTTAATTGTGTTTTTCCTCTTTATCTTTTGAATGCATCAGGTCATGGCAGATGTTCAGAATGCTGTAGTGGAGGCCCTGGAGAAACAATTTGCTGATGCTTTGTCGCCATTGAAGGATAATCTTACTAACCTGGGCCTTAAATATGTTCAGAAATTCGCGAAGAGAACTGATGGCTTTTATTCGGCACCTGCAGAGGTGAGTGACATGACTCATGAGGAGAACATTTTCTTCATTGGCTGAACTATTCACATATTTAATTGTTTCTCCTGCTGTATATATAATGGTTTCTCCCACTATAATTTTTCAAAGCACATAGTGACCACTTTCCCCTTTGAAATTTATCAGCTTGGGATCTTTTTAAATTCCATGAGAAGAATGCTTGATGTGCTGCTTCCCAAAATTGAGCTCCAGTTGAAGTCCTGGAGTGCTTGCATTAATGATGCTGGAACTGCTGTTCCAGGAGAGCGTCTTACAGAAGTTACTATAATGCTCAGAGCCAAGTTCAGAAACTACATGCAAGCAGTTCTTGAGAAGCTTGTGGAGAATGTAAGTAGTGCTAATGTTGTCAGCATTTTGAACAATAAAGCATTTTCAATTGTTGACAAAAATTCCTTTCATATTATTTATAATATGGGACGAAGAAGGTAAAACAGTGAAGAAAAGCTATCCGTTGGTATTTATATAGGGCTAAGCATTACAGTACACCATTACCTTAGATCATCATTGACAAGAGGATCAACAGAGATGCTTAGCTCGTGGGATTTCTTGGATTATATACCCTTTACTGGAGACATCAGCTTCACATTTCTAAAGTTTCTTCTCTTGATTTTCAGACTAGACTGCAAAGTTCAACTAAGTGGAAGAAAATCATTCAAGATTTCAAAGAAACTTCTGCTGAGACGGATGTACAGAGCCGAATGCAGCCCCTACAGGATTTGGTGTCAAAAATTATAGAGCATCTTCACTCAATACTCGAAAATTGTGTATTTCTAACTGTCTGCCGAGGTTTTTGGGATAAGATGGGACAGGTTAGACAGCACCCTCAGACTCATTTCCAAAATGTCCCCCTCATTTGTATGATCTGTTTTTCTAATATTTCCCCCCTTCGTTTTAAATGGCAGGAGGTTCTAAATTGTTTGGAGAATAACAATGACAACAGATCCTGGTATAAGGGACTGCGAATTGCTCTCCATGTAAGCTTCACTGATTTTTATCTTCATCATTGCATCTTAGATTGTAAAAATCATGGATGCAAAACTTTTTCATGAAAAACTGTAACATGTAAATGACAAATCTGAAATGCAGGTCTTAGATGAAACTTTCACTTCACAAATGCAGCAGTTACTGAGCTATCGTGTTCAAGAAAAGGATTTAGAGCCACCCAGGTCTATTCTAGAAGCCCATTCCATGCTTCAGTAGTAGAAATACGTAAGCAGCAAAAAGGGCTCTTATTTCTACAAAGGAGACTATATTTCTTGAGAGGTGGTTTAGTCATCAGTGGCGGGGAGACGGGTTCGGGTTAAAAGTTTTAGGGGTTCAATCTCGTCTCTGGTATCCTAGCAACCAAAAGTTTCTGGTAAGAAGCTGTGTTACCTCCACATGTATATCTACACAAAATTTTCCCAGAGAAAACTCCAAATTTTGCTCATTGTTAGCAGTTAGGTGTGTATAAAATAGCTTTTTTGCACTTTTCGGGGTGGGGGGTTAGCTTCTTTTTTTTCTTTGTTATCTTCCCCATTTGTGCATCGATTCTTAATTCGATATATGGTAAAACAAAAAAGAACATTTGAATGAAGTATATACTTAGCAAGTAAGCAAGAAAACTGATTATGAGGTTACGTTGCTTGGAAGACTTTTCGATATTATATCCTGCTACGTTACTTTTTCTACTTGTTGGCACGAAACTAATGAACTTAATTCCAGTAATTGTGAGAGATAGAGATACCTACTTATATTAATTACTGAGTCTCTATACTACATGATATTTAGATATTACACTATGACAAGTTCTTGTTGACCTGCTATACTCAACGTCTCAACCTTTACTTATTGGCAACTGACAACTTTTTGTCCACTTGTTCGTATCACAAATGGTTGCATTTGCAAGTTTGTACAACCTTTTGAAAATTTTAACGGATATTTTATATTTCTTGTTTTTTGTTCGTCAGCGGCAGTGTGAGTGTGTGATATGATACTTATTCCGGAACTGCGGATATGATCAAATTGGCCAGCTAATAGAATATATATTAGACATGACGTATCTATATGATAAAAAAAATAGCATGTTGAATTAGCTTATATTGCAATGAGGTGGTGGGAATTCATCTTATAATTTTAAGGTTATAGGTTAGAGCCCTACTATCTATTTGTGTTTGAGAGTAGGAATTTCCTTAATCCCCTTCTACTCTCAAGCATTGGCCTGTATAGTTGGTCTGGTTGACCTGCGATAAGTGCTAGTCTAATAGGGTCTTTTATCTTACCAAAGGATTCCAGTGATGGATCCAAAAAAGAATATTGCAAATTCATACATACATGATACACCCACATGTATTACATATAACTACTAAATAAAGAATCAACGTTGACTTCATTGGTTGGAGATCTTCCTTCCACCTTTATGATAAGGGTTTAATCATTGCCTTTTACAAAATGGGATCCATAATCTCCTCTACTTACAAGGAACTTTCAGTCTTCACTTTACCTTGTAAACAAAATGTACAAAGTACTAAATAAAGTATGCATGGAGCTTTAGAACAAACTAAGCATTGCTAGAGGTGAAAAAATAATTTGGGGAACATTAAAATCCAAGAACATGTCCAAAAAAGAGAGAAAATGCAATTAGTTTATAGTTTATAGTTTGCTAGAGGCAAAAAAAAAAAAGTATTTGATAGTGCTAATTTATATTTGAAATTAGTTAAAGAATATTCATATCTATCAATAGATCTTTGGTTGCAAATCTGTTGTCACATTTGCTTAACTTAATGTTTTGGAAACTAATCAACAATTCATCTTCATATTGGCCCCCCTAAAAAACAACGCGTAAAGTATATATTATGTATATAGTAACACTCCCCTCAAAAAAAAGAAACAAATTTACATAGTAGCCTCTTCTTTGTACTACATCTATTTAATGAATTCATAGATTAATTTTATCTCTCTCATCATGCTAATCAACTTTGCTTCTTTCCTTGAGCATTTGTAATATTGTTAAATTATGTACAACTCCGTAATTTCATTGAATAATATTTATTTATTTATTTGTTTATTTTTTTATTGATTAGGAAATTAAGTTAGCCTAAAGACTAACCCCTACAAGGCTACTAGCATATAGGAAACACCAACACATTGGCTGATAAGGCATGCATAGGTAATACCCCAACATAATGTTGGGGGTAAGGATCAAACCCCTTACCTCAAGGGCCAAGGGGGAGTGCTCTACCCACTTGAGCTAACTCCTATCCTTATTGAACAATATTTATAAGGATTACAAAATACGACTCTTAACAATATTAGGAATTCAAAAAATATAACAATATATCTCCATCATAATTTTTGTTGTCATATTACAGAATTACATACTTACTAACATCTTTCAAGTTTATAAAATGCACTCTGGGACCACAAGCATCTGTTCAAACTTCATAATACAAGGGTATATATAATAGTAGTATCCAACAATGTTTCCTCTTGATATTGTAAAAAGAAAATCCTATGAAATCAGAACTCCTCATTAAAGAAGTAGAGTAAAATAATTTGCGGCAGGATGAATCATATAATATATATTGTCACTGTGCGACCGAACAATAATACTATAAAGTATTGATCGTGAGGAACTCTGTATAGTATGTGTAGTGTTTGCAAGAACATACACATACTGAAATAATGCTCTATGATTTGATAATAATGGAGGAATAAATCATTATAACAACAATAACTCGTTTGCCAATCCAAAGAACCCAAGTAACCCAACTCCATGTCATATGTCATATCTTTTTATCATTATATGGCATCTCAATCAGAACATTATGCTATGTACAGTTCCCCAAGTCGGCAACATGTATGAATATATATCCATATTCATGGCCTCAGTCTCATACACGTGTAAGATTAAGACTGAAGGTACAGAGACATCCCACCATCCATGGCTTATAACTCAGGCACATATTCTTTGCACCTGTATGTATTTTCCTCACCTGCTAATTGGTTAACAATCCCTGTGTTTCATCCATTTATTTACCTAGTGGTAAATCTTTATTGTTTTCTTATACCATGAAAACTGTAAGAAGAGTGTCTTGAAGGTGTTCGACAAAATGCGTAAAAGGGAGTGTTCGGAATTTGGGTCGGGCGGATGTCGCTCGGTCGGGCCCACAACGAAATTGGGAATAGAAAAATACCGCCCGGTCAGGCGGATGTCACCCGACCCGGTCAGGCGGATGTCGCCTACCCGATCGTGTAGGGGGTAGGTTTTTACGGTAGACGCGTTTTCTGATGGGGGTATCAATAAGTTATTAATCTAATTGTTTTAGACTACGAATTTAGTCTAATTCTCTCTGTAATCTGGTTTCCTCACATAATAAAATATTTTCTCTCTCTGCCCGTGGACGTAGCCAAATTGGTGAACCACGTAAATCTGTTGTCTGTTTTCCATTGTTTTACATTCATTATTTGTTTCTCTCTCACGTCTGTCATAACAAAAACATACAAAGAAAAACTAACAAGGTACATTAGAGGTAAATAAATGTTTATGAGTTATAGCTAGCTAGATTGTCTTTGAACACATCCTTGCGGTGCACTAGACGTTTATGAGTTATAGCTAGCTAAATTCGCAGACTTTTCTGTTTTAGTCTGCGAATTTTCGAGCTTGAAGCTAAGGGAGCGAACCAAACTGTTTGAAGTTGTATGGACGACAATATGAGAGAACGATAATGATTTCTCCCAAACAAGTACAAGAGTGCGAGCCTGAATTTCGGAATGTATATGAGAGGAGGCGTAAACCATTCGGCCCATACTTGTAGAAGCGACACCGTCTTGGAAAGTGACTATCAACCTACCAAAGTGTGCGAAAACAAACCCCGAAGGGGGTCCATCTAGTAGAACCTGGGAAGTAGGACATGTTGTTGCTTTGGAAAGGGCTTTGCTAAACGCCGCCCTAAAAATTTCCTAGTAACGCCCTAAATACGGTATTTTTATACCGTATTTATATATTTGTATTTTTTCTCTCTACTCCACTTGACTTGCTTCCTAATTTTTTTCAGTTTTTTTACCCTTCTTCCTCCACTTTCTCTCCCATCTTCTTCCACTCACCACTAGACACCGGTGCCACCACACAACCACTGCCGCACCACCACCGCGGGAACACCGCCACCGCCGGAACACCTACCCCGACATACCACCACCGCATACCCCCAGCCACTATCACCCCTCTGTTTTTTTTTTCAATTTACAATGAATTTTAAAAATAATAATTAAGGGGGCGTCCACCATAGACGCCCCACCACCGGTGGAGGCACCCATGCCAGGTAGAGATGGCAATATCCAGTGGACCACCCGGTCACCCGGTCCATCCGTCCTAATGGACGGGTGAAAACCCGGTTTAAACGGATGGTGGACGGGTGACGGATTAACGGATGCGGGTGATGGATCGGATTCGGGTGGACAATTTTCATCCATCACCCGACCCGTTAATCCGACCCATCACCCGTTTATTTAAAAAAAACATTTTTTAGGTCCAATCCTCAAGGCCCAACTAAATGTCCAAATCTAAAAGCCCAATGCCCAACCTAATTTTCCTAATTTTTATATGCAAATTACTGTGATTTTGAACTTAATTTGAATTGTGGTTGTGGATCTATGGTTTTATCGGTTGAAACTTTATTTTTCTGAAATTTTATGGTTAGCATTATTTTGAGGTAATTTCACCCGATTATAACCCGATCCATCCGTTCACCCGGAAGTAAATGGATGGATGGATTCGGGTGGTGATTTTTCCGGGTGATGGATGGATCGGGTGGTGCGGATGGTAGCGGGTGATGCTCCACCCGCCCCGAACCCGATCCATTTACATCTCTAATGGCAGGCGCTCCACCACATGGTGAGGCGCCTGCCATGGGAGCCTCCACCGGTGGTGGGGCGTCCATGGTGGACGCCTCCTTTTTTTTGAATTTTTTTAAAAAAAAATTAAGGGAGGCGTCCACCATGGACGCCCCACCATTGGTGGAGGCGCCCATGGCAGACGCCTCACCATGTGGTGGAGCGCCTGCCATGGGCGCCTCCACCGATGGTGGGGCGTCCATGGTGGACGCCTACCTATTTTTAAAAAAAAAAAAATCAAAAAAGGAATAAAGCAGAGGAGAAGAGGGTGTGGTGCTGTGTCAGTGGTGATGTGTTGGTGGTGGTGTTGTGGTGTGGTGGCGGAGGTGCGGCAGTGGTGCGGCGACGGTGGTGAGCTTTGTCAACTTGTTTGGTTTTTTTTTCCTCTTTTTTTTTAAAAAAAAAAAAAACATTATGAGAGGTGGTAGTGTTGGTGGTGGTGGAGGGGGCATGAAGGTGATGGTGGTGTGGAAGAAGAAGGGAAGTGAGGAAAGAGGAGAAAATGAAAAAAAGAGATGAAAAATACAAAAATATAGTATTTTATACAAATACAGGGTGTTACTAGGAAAATTTAGGGCGTGATTTAGCAAATGAGTTTGGAAAAGGTTGATTGTTGTTGTCACCCAAGTTGAATGTGTTGTTGCAGCCCTTCTATTTTAGTGGTAAATCTTTATTGAAATTACAAATTTGTGGATCAAACTTCACAATTAATGGAATAAGGGTAAGGGTGGAATTAACTCTGACAAATTTTTCCTAATTTTTCAGGAATTTTAGAATCATGCTTGTGTAATTAAATTAGATTGACTTGTGTATCGTTCCGACTTGATAGGATATTACTTCTTATTACAAAAATTACTCCCTTAGTTAATGCAATACTCCACCTTCAGGAGTACTAGTTATTAGCTTTAATATAGTTACACATTAAAATTTTTAGAGTATATGATAATTTTGAAGGAGATATGAACAGATAAGCTACCTTTTATAAATAAATATTTTTAATTTATAAACGACTTTTTGATACGACACTTTTTCTTTTCAAAACTCCACCTTCTACAATAAAAATGATAATTTTATCCTTAGTTAAATCTCATACAAATCTTTTCGAAAAATGATAGTAATCATCATTATTTTACTCTATTAGTTGGTGGAATTGATGGGAAATAAATGAGGTTCAACGTAGACTGTTTTGTAGGTTAATTGTAGTGTATCATTGTAGGTAAAAGAAATTTATATTGCCTCCGTCCGATATTATAGAAACTTTTAAAAAAAATTGACCAAATATTCTCATTAATATATATATATATATATATATATATATATATATATATATATATATATATTCATGTGATTTTTTGTTACAGTCACCTCAATGTGTAGTTCCATAATATCAACTTTTTGTATTTTATGTTAATAAGGAATGGAAAGTATCAAAGGTCAAAAGTCCATTTTAAAAACCGTGTAAAAAAGTAACAATTACTCCCTCCGTCCCAATTTATTTGCTACATTTTGTCATTTAGGTGTGTCCTAATTTATTTGCTACATTTACAATTATTTCCATATATAATACATAGGTCCCAAACTTTATTTACAAATTTGTCATCACTCCCTTCTTGGTTTTTGTAAATAGGTCCCACAATTTACCTATTTGCTTTTTTGTTAATTCTTGTTATGGCAATGGTCTCCACTCCCTCCTTGGTTTTTGTGATAAAGCAAATGTAGCAAATAATTTGAGACGGAGGGAGTACTATATTATGCGAGAGAGGGAATAAGATATTTTTTGGGGGGAAAGAAACATTAAAGAGGTTTTTTTTGGGGGTGACATTGGATGATGTTCACACAGGTATAAACCGGGGAAGGGGTATATAATGAAGGTTCCTCACAACCTGGGGCCTTGTGGGAGTTATTTGCGATGCTAATTGCTTGCCACTAGAAACGCCAATTTGAGTAACTAAATTTTATGACTGTGGGTTCCACGCGCTCATCTATATTGCAATATTTGCAAGTTTGCGAGAGCATGTGCCTTCCACACTCTCCTTCACATTTTTTTTTTCTTTGAAAACCCTCCTTCACATTCTTCATTGTCATGTTCATCATTACAGAAGTACTCTAGCAAATAGGGTTATCGATTTATTGCTTTTTGTCTTGTAGTAAGACCTTAACTTTCAATTTGTCCATTGATTTGAAGTCTTGTAGTCTTTTTATTCGTTGCAAGAGCTTTCATACTAATAATAACCACCTCCTTCGGAGTCTAGTGTAAACATATACGAACTATATAGAGGCCCTGTACAATCTTGTATTTGAAGAATTCAATAATATAATAGCTCATCCATACTTCACATAATCATATTATTATGAAAAAAAAGTAGTCCAAATAAGTAGATAAACTTTTTCTTTTTACTACTTGAACTTTCTCTATTTTGGGGCCTAACAATTAAGGGGCCCTGTTCCATGGAACATGTTGAACATGCTAAAAGCCGCCCCTATATTTTGGACATGACTATATTTACTTATTGATGTGAATGACCCATTTTTAATAGATTATTTAAAAATAAATGTTATGTTGAATTGAATTTCACCTTACATTAAATTCTATTAGTAATAGTTAAATTATCCACTGGATCAACTAAATTTTAGACTTTATTAACTTTAGTTGTATTATATATTATCGAAAATAGGCTCTTGGTATATTTATTTCAATGTGTATGGTCATAATATCTTATAGCTTTACCATCATATAAGTTGAATATATAAACGGTGAAATGTGTGTTCAAAATATCATGAAAGCAAATGCTGCAATTAATAGATTTTTCAAACAGAGCCTATAAAGCATTTATGTAATGATGTGGAACCCATAATTTAATTAATTATAATTTATACATCACCTTAACAACTGGAATACATGATATGTGGTAGGCTGGTAGTATATGGTGTAATAAGTAAAAAAAAGATAAATTAGTAAATGTATATGGTGATGTTTGTCCATCCAATCTTCAAATACCTTTTTTTTCATCATATATAAGGGCCTGTTCTCTTCGGCATAAAACAGCTGAACTGAACTGAACTGAATTGAACTGAACTGGTCTGAACTGAACTGAACTGAACTGAATTGAATTGAATTGAAGTGAACTGAACTAAACTGAACTGAAAATAAACTGGGGAGAACAGGCCCTAATTTACATTATTATAAACTAACACTTTAAAGATAGTATCAAGTGTCAATGGAAATTTATGGAAAAAAAAAACACACAATTAATAATGAAGTTCATCATGGACAAACACGGACAAAGACTTGTTAAAAAATTACTTATAAATTCATTATATTACCATATTGTATGTAAACTTCTTTCAACTTTAATTTGTGTACAATAACAAACATACGTACTATCATTACCATCTTTACTAACTATTAACGAGTCGAAAAGGCAATAATTGAAGTAGTATGATGAATGATGATGTTTTTAATGGCAAAAGCTAACGGACGTCCCGGGGCTGCTAGATAAGAAATATATTGTTTTATTTAATTACGAATATTTATATAAAATAATATAATAATGTATAATTCTAATGCAATGCATTTAAATGCTTTGCATTTGAATTAAATGTTTTCCTCTTTCCTTTTGAAAAACATTAAATGCTTTACATTGGAATTATACATTATTCTATTATTTTGTATAAATATGAGAAATCAAGTACAACAATATATTTCTTATCTAGCGCCCCGAGGCGTCCGTTAACAAGATCCGTTTTTAATTTAGCGTCCTAATTCTTGTCTTTCCATCACTGCAGGAGCAAGTTTAAGTTTAAACGGCAGTTAACGTAAGAAATAAACTACTAACTATCCATTAAATATTCTTCCAACTAGGGTCTAGGGGAATAACAAGTCCAAAACTTATGCAATTGCATTGGCTATTAGTAGTCCATAGAGCTTTTAGAGCGACTGAAAGTATAAAATAATACATCACAAACAAGGACATGATGATGATCTCCCCCTACACAAATGTGATATAATAAAGTTGACCAAATGTTTATGGTAGTTTAGTTTGAACAATTAATAATTAAGATATTATTATTTCTCAAAAGTCAGAATCCGAGATATATATTTTATTAGATCAGATGGTGATTTCAATTTGTAATAATTTAGTTACTGTCAAATCTAATGTCTTAACATTAGGTTTAATCGGAGAGACGTAGAGTAGAGGCTAGAGCCATGCATGAAAGGGTCATTTAATCAACCACATGGAAGCTAGTAATTAAGGCTCCATCTAATTTAACGTAAATATTTTACAATGGAAAATATAACTGCAAAATTTATTTTTCTTTGTATGATTGCATGCGTGTAGGAAAAATTATGGAAAAAGAAAATGAAAGATGTTAAATTAAGCAACATTTTGTATACTAATATTGAATTTTATACATATTTAGAAAAATATAGTCAAAATATGAGTTCGTAATTAATGTAAAAATTAAAATGGTTATTTAAAAACGGAGGGAATAGCTTACTAGTTACTACATATGACGAAAGTGCTCCATATTTGGAGTTGAGCTGATTCAATTTGAATATATACTTGCACAATTTTTGGTATAGTAACCTTTTTGTATCTTTAAGAGCCATTGGGTATAAATTCTATAATCTTGCAAGTTGAATTTGCCAACTCTATTCATGCTTTACGACAACTTGATCAATTTGTTGAAATTAAGCAAGTTGCATATTCCCATAAATTTAGATCGTATTAGTTGCAAATTTCAAATTTGCGTGAATGAATTGGGAAAATAAACTGTCTTAATTCCCAATTATGTTTGGACTCCATCTAGAATCGGTGGGGGGGGGGGGGGGGGCTCCTCTCTAGTACCAAAATTTCCAACAAATTTTTCTAACTATACGTACACTTTTAAACTCAAGCTACATATAATATAAGAAGTTAAAAGTAAATCGATTGTTTTTGTGAGATTATGGTCAAGCTTGGTTATGATTACAATTACATGTGTTGTTTTTATGGGATTATAATCAAGATTGAGCTCTTAATTAGTGATCTTATAGATTAACTTTTGATCATAAAATTTCATGTTCAAACCTCAACGACGTCAACATATCAATATTTTTATACCTCGTGAATGGCAAATAAGATAGTGTGAATATAAATGAAGATATATTTAAATCATCACATGGACTATGGAGCAAACTTAACTTAGAAAACACAATGCGTAATATTAGTATTCATACTATTATAAATTTTTAATCATCAACTCCAACTAAAAATCTAAAATACTCGTTGACACACCTCGTGAATGAATGCAACGAATATTACAACACGCTCAATGCAAAATAAAAAATACCCAACATATCAGACAGCTATCAAAACCTAACTTCCTAGGTTCATGGAATCCCCAAAACATTAGTAACAAACCCTAAATAATACTCCAACCCAATTTTTTAAATATTTTTATAAAATCATATTCGTCATCATCAAACTTAAACGGAAAATCAAAAATCCTTGAGGATTTTCCGGACTTGTTCCAGTGTAACAAAGAGCACCACAGTAAAAGGACCCTGCCTAGAAATCGTAGGAATAAACCCTTTATAAAGTGCCATGGGCCCCTCAGATCTAACGGTCTTAAGTGCACAATCAAGAGCCCCATTATACGGCGCCGTTTCACCATTACCCACCTTCATATTCATAACCCTTGTTTTAATCACATCAACAGGGTTAGAAACCACCGCCGCCACAAACCCCGCCGCAAAACTAGCCGTTACATGGGTCCCAAGACCGTCTTTCATCACCCCACGATCTAAGATTGATTCCTTGATCTGATCATACGACGCCAGCTGTGATGCAGTGACCAACATAGCACGGTTCACCGTAAGACTAGACCCGCGCCACAGAGAAACAATTCCTTCATCTTTACACATCCTTTGAATGGCATCTAATACACTCTTGTAGTTTCTTCGTTGAGAAATAGGGAGTCTTCCATCAGCTTGCATGCGTACCATCGCCACGTCAGCTGGGTTTCCGACAGCAGCTCCGATTCCTCCGGCGACTAATCCGGCGGCAATCTTACGGCCCAATGGGAGAGAGCCGGTGTTTGGGTCGGCCCATTTGCGTTTAAGGATGTCGTAAAGGCCCATACGGGTGGTGGAGTAGAGGGTTTGACGGAGGACGGTGGCGGAAACGCCGGAGAATAAAGCGGCGACACCTTCTTGTTGGATGATACGGACTCCTACACCAACTGGACCCACACGAGGTGGGGCTGGTGCCGATGTGGGGAGAGAGATTGTGTGGGTCCCGGAAGAGGGATGGAAAGCTAGGGCAGGGCGGAGGTTGGTGGCGGTGGTGGTGGGTTCTCCTTGGAGTTGCATACGAACTTTAATAAGATCGAGAGGGTGGGTTGAACAACCGGCTATGATGGATGCGATTCCGCCTTCTACAAAACCTTTAACTCCCATTTTTTGATTTGGTTAATGGAAATTAAAGAATGAATGAATTTGAAAATTAGGAGAGAGAAAGAGGAAAGATAAATAGATAGATGATATTTTGTTATTATTGAGACCAATTAGAGGAAGAGTTCATCTCACTGGAAACAAGGAGATGGGAATGGAGGCCGAAAGCTATAGAAGAATAGTGAGGAACGTGAGATCTGTTAGACATATGATAATGGGGGTGTCTCTTTTTTATATGTTGAAAGGGAAAAACGTTGAAGACTTCAAATGGAGAATGGGATGGTTTTTGGAGAAGAGGTATGAGGAAGTATATATAAGGTCAGGAATTTTGGGGGAAAGGAGGTGGGAAATAACAAAGTCTTCAAACACCTAATGAAGATTATTCCTAAATTGTTTGCCTCCAATATACGCGGGGTTGGGTTGGGTTGTATTGTATCAGATACTCGACTTTTCTTTTTCCTTGTTTCTAGTATCCTTCTAAAATAACCTAGCTCCTTTCTAGAGCCAAGCCAACCCCCAAAAAAACCTTGTTCACACGGAATATATTATATGGGTCCTCCATTTTGGGGGGCTGAGGCGTTGAGCATTTATTCTCGCGCGTCTAGCACACATGGTATGAACTTATGATGTCATGTATAGTTGAAAACGAAAGAGAGAGATAAATTAGTGATTAGAGTATTTCTCTATGTTCTATAGAGCTTGAAATCGATTACATCCTTTGATAAGTGTATATCCTTTTAACTCCCTTCAAATCGTCAAGGTTTTTAATTGCCCGAAAATATAGAGGTGAAAAAATTGATCCAATCTGATAACATGTGTGTTGCATACTTGCCGTTTTGAATAAACATTTGCATTTTAATGATGAACTATATACGAGGGGTTAGCACAACCGAGTACTCGGTAGAATTTTATAGACCCGGACCTAGCCTCAGCTCGGACCCAGTTGCTATTAAAAATCTCGAATTGGAATTGAAACTGGTCCAACTGAGTCCTAAATTTTGGACCCAGACACGGAATCGGTGGGTATCAGGTCCAGAATTGGGTACCCAGTTGTAAGCTTAACAACATACTAAGATGGGCCAATTGAGCTATAAAAAATTAAACGGACCTAAAGGCCTACTAAATACTAACTTTTTACTTAACAACTATTATCCTATTACCAGTTCTACATGAGTATATGAAAAAAAACCAATTCTAAGTACCGAGTACCCGGACTCAAACCAGCTCCAACTAAGTACCCAGAGTCGGAACCCATCAAACCGGGTACCCACCAAGGTACAGGGTCCGACAAAATTGGAACCGGACGCAACTGAGTCCATTTTTTGGACCCGGACCCGGCATGGACCCGGACCCGGTCCAACTGGGTCCGGGTCTGGGTCCAAAAAAGTGGACCCAGTTGCATCTGGTTCCAATTCTGGGTAGTATTTTTTTGGACCCGGTACCTGGTGGGTACCCGGTTTGACCGGTCCCGACTCTGGGTACCCGGTTAGAGCGGGTATAAGTCCGGGTACCCAGTACTTAGAATTGATTTTTTTTCATATACTCATATAGAATTGTTAATAGGATAATAGTTGTTAAGTAAAAAATTAGTATTTAGTAGGCCTTTAGGCCCATTTATTTTTTTAAAAATTTTTATAGCTCAATTAGCCCATTTTAGTATGTTGTTAAACTTACAAATGGGTACCCAGTTCGGGACCTGGTACCCACCGGTTCTGGGTCTGGGTCCAAAAATTTAGGATCCGGTTGGACCAATTCCAATTCCAGATTTTCAATACCCAGTGGGTCCGGGTCTGGGTCCGGGTCTATGAAATTCTACCGGGTACCCGGTTGTGCTCACCCCTACAGTTATATACCTGTTCACTTTTACTAATTTTTATTGAATGGATACTTTTTTATTAAATGATTTGTTTTAATTATAATATTGTGTCTCTTGTTGTGATTATATTTTTACTGACTCTATGATTCTTTTTTTCTTTTTATGTATTTTGATTTTTTTTTTTACTGACTTTATGATTCTTTTTTCTTTTTATGTATTTTGATTTTTTTTACTGATTTTATGATTCTTTTTTACTTTTTATGTATTTTGATTTTTTTTTTACTGATTCTATGATTCTTTTTATGTATTTTGATTTTTTCCCTTGTTGTGTTCATTTTTATTGCTTTTATGGTGTTTTTCTTTTATGTATTTTAAAAAGTTTTTGTAACTAAGTGAAACAAATGTTGCTGACCATTTTAGAACTTGAGGTTTTCTTTTTAATGTATAAGGACATACAAGACAAATGCACAATTTTATTGTTATATGATTATATCTGTCTGAGATGTTTATATGCCTATATGGTATACTATGTTGGAGAGTGTCAAACTTACATTATAGCCAAGACAGGTTAATGAAATCTAATTTAACCAAAAAGAACATTTAAAAAGGTTTATAAACTCGTTAGTCATTACTGATAGAGTCCAATGCAACACTAGTGCATGTTTATGGAGTTTCAACCAGTGATCTATCCCTTAGCAACATCATAATTCATAGGTGATGTTATTATAGCGTACTTGTACAAACTAGAACTCTAGTGGGTCCATTAGAGTATCAGACCTTCAACAAAACTACTGAAACTTCTATATCTATGAAGATACTTCCTCCGTTTAAAAATAATTGCATCATTTATATAGTGTTTACTATTCACATCTTGCACATTGATTGTCTTTGGTGATTTATATTTTAGGAAAAACATAGCCTATATGAGATCTTGTTGGATTCGTCTCAATGTACATATTATTTTAATATCAACTTTTTATAATTTTTACTTATCGATAATTAGAGATATTAATATTTGAAATACTACATTAGTAAACATGAAAACACGAAGTAGTACAACTATTTTTAAATAAGTATATGATGACTCATTGAGTCATTGTGATTTGTTGTATGCTGAGGAGCGATGATGGGAATGGGTTATGGGAAAATAGAAAGGACCAAGTCCAAAAATTCCTATTGCAATATGCAGACCTGGAGTCAGAGAAAGAGAATCATTCAACTTTTGACGAAAAGTGAGAGCAAATTGGACAAAGATCTTAAAAATCAGGTCCCGTATTTAACGCCCCCGAGTCGATACTAATATCCCAGTTGGCAAATGAAATGTGGGGCCGAGACCCGTGGGCCGCGAGGGCCCAAAGGGTGAGACTTTGAGAGACTGGAGGGTAGACAAATTATAAACAAGTGCATCAAAGCAAAAAGAAACTAGGAAACTCCAATAAGTTGGTAATTTCATGTACTTCCTCCATTTCTAAATAAGTGCAACATTTGCATAGTATTTACTATTCACAGTTTAAACTTTAATTAGCTTTGGTGATTTAGGTTTTAGGAAAAACATAGTCATGTGAGATCTTGTTAGATTCGTCTGAATGTGAATTTTTTTAATATCAACTTTTTATAATTTTTAATTATTGATAATTGAAGATATTAATGATTAGAATAATGTATTGGCAAACGTGAAAACAAGAAATGTTGCACTTATTTAGAAACGAAGGAAGTATTAAGGGGAAATTGTATTCATCTTAAAAAACTTGTATCTATTTGAACTGAATTTATTATATCTGATTGACTCTTATTAAAACTTATTTTAAGTATTGTGTTAAATTTGATCATATCAAATTTGAATATATTAGATCTTAAACTTATTTTTTAAGGTGAAAAGAACACTCTAAAAAGAGTTGTTATGTTGATACCAAGAGAAGATTAATTTGGTAACAATTTAGAGTTAAGTTGGGTACCAAGTTAGAATTTGATATCAACTTACATCTGTGACTCGTGAATGTACGAGTGTGTCTTTATTTGGTGAAGTCTTTAGAGACTCCAACAAACTGTTACCAACACTTTCTCCATAAGAATAATACGATAAACTCAAATTTTTAATAGTGTTATAGCACATATAAATACCTTATATATTTTTAAAGCCTCCTATTTTTCCCTTTCTTTTCACTAAATCTATACTAATATATTAAAAGGCGTGCGTAAACGAGGAACGGTGCCACGTGGCGCTCTCCCTAGGGAATTTTAGTTCATGTAATCCATGTACAATTAAAAAAATTAGAAATTGCATAGTATAGGTTTTGATCCCATGACCTCATGGTTCATGTACTAAAGTTTTAACCACTAAACCAAGTTATATTTAGTGTTATCATATCAAAGTACAATATTAATAAATGAAAATTTTTCTTACCCGGGGCATAGCCCGGGCCTAATAACTAGTTTCTCTATTATAACTTGTAACACTATATATAACACCCCGAATGATATAGACATGAAACTTAAGAGTTGATTAAGGAAGAATATAATGTTTTGGGGGTTAGTTCAGGTCCTAGCCTGCTCAAAGCTATAATGACTTAATTACACTTATTTAACCATACTTGATATCCCTCATTAAGTCCATTATTTTTTACAAAAGCCCATAATATCCTTAGGTCTTGTTTGGTTGACAAAACAAATCATGAAAAGTGTAAATTCCTAGGAAGTAGAAGTATATGAAGTTGTTTGGTTGGTAAAACCATGGGAATTTGTACTTCCTGGGAAGTTACTTACCTAGACCTAGGTAAGTAGAGCTTCCCATGGGAAGTTCTACTTCCCATTATCAACCAAACACAATTTTACACTTCCGGGGAATTTCAAATACATGAAAAAAATCCTAGGAAGTATGACTTCCTATATACAACCAAACATAATGTAGAAATACCCCTTGCCAGTCAATTTTATTGCTAAATAGTACTATAAAATACAACTTACAGCACAAGTATACATTTTTGTGGATTTATGGACTATTTTCACTACTTTTGTCTTGTGCAGTCTAAAAAGTATTTTTTTGACTTAAGCGTCACATTAGCATTTCTCAAACCATCCCTCATTTTCTTTAATCTAAACAATTTGTAGATTCGAACTATTCACACATTTAACTTTGATATCATTGATTTTTTATTATTAGGAAATTAAGTCAGCTCAAGGGCTAACCCCTATGAGATTTTGCTATATTTGGCGGAATATATACTTTCAAAAAACATATACTTGTAAGAAATTTTTCTCATTAATTATTAAAAAATCAATTAATAATGCTTACAATCATATAAAAATCATAGAAGTTAAATAATTATAATATGATAATCAAAAATCAAGAAAAATTAGTTAAAAGTTGACCGTGTGACATAAGTCTTGCTCTAATAAACTAATAGTACTAGTCTTATAAAATAATTTAGAATACCAAATCTTCCCCTCTTTTTTTATATTTGGCGATGGTACACTAATTACTACTCCATCCGTTCCATAATATAATGTCTACTTCATTTTTGGTGGGTCAAACTTTAAAATTTTTGACCAAATATTCGCATTATTATTTACAAAAAAAACTATTCATGTGTGATCTTTTTTAATTCGTCTCAACGTGTATTTTCATAATACCAACTTTTTATATTATTTTATTAATACGAAATTGAAGATATTAAAGGTTAAATATACATCTTAGATACCGTGTAAAAAATAAACAAGCATTATATTATAGAAGTAAAAGGGATGGAGTAATTAGAGTTAAGAATGGTTCTTCTAAAAAAAAAGTCAAGAATGGTTCTTCTAAAAAAAAAGTCAAGAATGGTTCTTCTAAAAAAAAAAAGTGTTGACAACTTTACAAGGGAGAACAGCTATCTAGTTGCGTTGAATTCCACTTAGGATATGCCACGTATCAGGAGGTAATTGCTTGCTAGTAGCAGTTACTTGATCTAGAGAGAGAGAAAGATTGCGGTTGGGTCATGGGTGGGTGGGCACTGGTGGCGGTAGGATCAAATAGAGAGACGGAAGAGCCTCCCCTGAATCCAACCCACTCTCTCTTTTTCTGTCTTCTTTCATTGTTCTACTTGTGGGTTCCACTCCTTACATGGACTATCTATAAAAATTTGCTCATTTGACAGAACGGAAACAAAAATAATATTAGTGAAAGAATAGCAAAAACAAATCGTCGCCTGAGAGATTCGAACTCTCGCGGGGAAACCCCATGTACTTAGCAGGCACACGCCTTAACCACTCGGCCAAAGCGACTACTTTTGATATGCCAAAAAGAACAACAAATTCACTATCAATCAATCAATAAACTATTTCACGCATGTCAATGCAAAACTTTGAGGACATATATCTTTAGTTTTGTATTTGTAAAAATTATAAAAAGTACATATTAATAAATACATACTAATACGAATCTAACAAGATCCCACACGACTATGTTTTTATTCACGTATAAATCACAAACGAGAGTCAAAGTGCAATTTCTAAATAGTGTAAAATGTCAAAGTGTAACAATTAATTTGAAACGAAGGTAGTATGTACTTACACAAACATATGTGAACATGTGTTAAAAGATTTCATTTGCATATCATGATTTTAAGTTCATCATATTCATTCCTCCCACACAAATAATGGCCAATATTTTAATAGTATTAAGACCCGTGCATAATGCACAGGAGTATTTATTGCTTTATTACATATTTAAAGGAAGTCACATAATAACATTGACTTAACTTTCCATATTACACAAAATCATAAAACATAAAGTATGAGTGGTGATGAACAAAAAATATAAATGAAATTTTCGAATCAATTTATATGTTTGCGAACACTTCCTTGTAAACTACATTTGGTGTATTTGCACGCAAACAATGTTCTTTATCAAACAGAAGGATCTTGAGACATTTTTTTCTCGTAACTCCGGAAACGACAACATAAAATTATCCATGGCCGAAAACAGGTATCAAAAGATACATGCCTACATGAGACAAAGTTTGTCCTTGACTTTTATTTATAGTCATAGCAAAACAAATCATTAATTAAAGGAAATTGACGTCTCTGAAATCTGATAGGAAAATTAGTGGAGTCAGATGGGATTAGTGTCATTCTTGGGATAAATATTTTTTCTCCGACATTGCTTCCAGAAAGAACAATAACTTCCCGTGCATCGTGCATACTGCACGGGAAATGTTTTGTCTTATAAATTGAAGATTTTAAGAAGTTTACCTTAAATCATGGTGGTGAATATTAACTTGTGATTTAAGATTTCATAATCATGTATTGAGATTATTTTAGAAACTGACTTATAACTCGTGTGTTCAATAGCTGATGTAGTTAATGTTTCATGGTGGATCACATGACCCACCTATATTTTTTTAAAAAAGTTGATAGAAATAGTATTTTTTAATAAAGTTGTTCAGTAGCTGATGTTGTTCTATTAGTTCCTGGACCCGTGCAAACTGCACGGGAACTTTTCAGTAATTTTTTTTGGGCTAAAATCATTGAACAAATTAATATACAACATAGATGCTACGTGATAATATTAGGATACATAAAAAGGTATCATCAATTTAGTAACAGGTTAAATAACTATTTTATTCGAAAGAAAGTTAATAAGGTCAAACTTATATACTTAAGTGATGAATTTAAAATTAATAAATAACAATTTCCTTAAATATCATTAAAATAATTTACATTAACAAATTAGGCAACTATAATCAGTGATACTTGAACATTTTGAAACACTTCTTCGTACACCACGTTAGTGGTAATATTCGACTTCGCTCGATCTTTATCACAAATTAGAATCTTCAATCCCTTTTTGCTCGTAATTCTTGAAATTGTCACATAAAATTGTCCATGGCTAAAAATCGTCCTAGGAAGATATAAACCAACATGAGATAGAGATTGCCCTTGGCTTTTATTAATTGTCATTGCAAAGCAAACAACCAAAGGAAATTTTCTCCTTTGAAACTTGATAGGAAATTTTGTTCCATCAGATAGGGTTAGTGTCATTTGAGGAATAAACACCTTGTCACCTACGTTATTTCCAGATATGACTACAACTTCAACGATGCGATTACTAAGGAGTTTGACAACCAAACGCATTGCATTACATAACTCAGAAGTTTGGTCAATATTCTTGAGAAGCATTACCGGTGCCCCAACCTTTAGTATTATATTATAATTTGGTAACCTAGAGCATTTGATTGTATTAAGGAATTCGATTGAATACATCTCATGTACTCCAAAGGTCGCCTCCTCTTTTGAAATTGCATCAGGACTAAGGTAAGTTCTTTCTTCACCGGCCAATTGGGACAACACATGATCGTTAACTGTCTCAACAATGTCATGTATGGGCGCAAGTATGGTTGACTCTCTCTTGGAAATAAGTTGCTTCCCATAAATTATCTTCTAGGGCAAGATATGTGTTGTTAACTAAGGCCGTGATAGGGTCATCTCCTCCATCAATCAGTATATCGTTAGGTATTTCTACACAACTCTCCCCATCATTAGGCTCTCCCACCTCCCTATCCCTAATATTCAATATCCACTCTGAGAAATCTCGAACTTCAGGACCCTAGCCTCATACGCATATTTTTTGTTAGTATGAGCACTCGGCAAAAATCCCATAAGTAGGAGGTATTGATTAGAGAGAAGATAATGTCTTGTCTACTTCCTCATGGGACAACATGTAATATTTGTCTAACATCACCAGTCAAAACCATTATCTTACCACCAAATGACAAATCTTTGTTGCATATCGAGAGTTAGAAAATCAAACTTTCCTTACACTATATCATATAATTTAACTTGTGTGTATTGATATGTAATATATATGTAATATTTAGAAACTTGGACTTATCTTTTTTTTTTAATGTAGCTTGAATATAATATACATTAAGAAAGTTCCACGGGTCTTAAAAGATAAAGTAAAAATATTTGTTAATCATTCTAGCAAAAAACGTTTTACTTAAGAGTAGAGGAATCATATTAACATACCTTGATAACTAATTATTTGTCCTAACTGAACCACAATTATAGGACCCTTTTCTCCATTAACAGATGCATAAGCTGTAAATTGATCCGCATACACTCCCCATATTACACACGTTATAGTCCTATGCCTGTCGAAATTTGAAACAAAACACATCTTGAAGTCCTCCTTTTCGCATGGTTAAACAAATGTTAATTAAACAAAACGAATTTGTTAGTGCTTACTCTAAATCAATCAATTCCAAAGTCCTCAATCTCGAATTATCATTTATAGTAATAGGACTGTAACTTGTTACTTCTCCAATAAAATCTGCAAAACAAAAGGATTTTTGAAATAGTTAATTAGCACACATATTTAGGATAACCGCTTTGGTGGTCAAAGAAAAGTTAAAGTGTAAAATACCAATGTATAGTAAACAATTGGAATCTTTTTTGATAAAATATCATCAAATGAAACCAAGTTTAGTCCATGCTCGGGTATAACCTATTACTCAGACTCACTAATATGAGAACAATAGTTAAGTGCAATTGTGAAGCCATTTTGAAGTCTCTCCGATCTTGTATTCTCATTCACGCCAAAAGTGTGGAACTCTTTAAACGCGCTTTGCTTTATAAGATTTTTGAATGTATCAATTAGATTCTTTCTGCAAGATATTTGAATCTTGTCTCCCTTATTTAACCATGCAAAAAGTGAAGAAAACAATTAGTAAAACTAAACATTTGTAATATTTATATTAGATTAAGACAATATTAATGTAAAAAAATGACTTTAGTTACAAACCTGTTCATCCATCAAAACCATTCCTATGCTATTAATTTTTTCCTCCTCTTTATTATTTTCATCTTCATTCTTTTTGTACTCTGATTTAGTCCAAGTGCGGATGATTCGACGCTTGACGAAAACATATTTTGAATCTTTAGTCAGATCTTTTATCATAATCAAATCACATGATCTCATTTGAAAAGTAGGCATTCTAACTTAATCTCTTCTAATGCAAAAATGGTTTTGTGGTCTTTTGTGATCAACAATAAGTCCGTATTTATAATTGAAGATAAGAAGAGGGGTGTAATAACCTACACGTATTATTAGGCAATCTCCCTAGAATATTACAATCACTATCTCAATAAGAAAATAAAGGAAGTTTTTAACCTACACGTATTATTAGAAAATTTTCCCTAAAATATTGCAATCACTATCTTGGATTCTCTCAAATTCAATATTTAAAGGATATATGGTATCATGTTTATGGAGGTAAATTCAATATTTAATTGATATATGGTATTATGATGTATATAGAAATGATATTATAAATTGTCATCTTTTAGTATATATAAGATTGCAAATCATATCATAATAAGATTGATCATTTGACTTTTTTTATTGCATATCTAAGTATAAGTGGTTAGAAATCTTGCTCTCAATTCACTTCCTTCTATGTTTTTTTGTCCGTGGTTTAAGGAAATCAAAGCAAATTAAAAAGGTACAAAATTTTAACAACGTGGTATATTTTAAAAAACCATTGCTAGAATGGGATTGTTTTTAAAGAAACATAATCTTTAGAAAATCATATGTAAGGTATTTCTGATTAGAAGTAGATATGTGTAGTATAACATATATGAATTCAACTACATATATGTGGTATTTAGTATAACCTTTGCAAATGCTTCTATATAGTTATGTCAATTCTAGCGTGCAACCTATGATTTTGTGAAGTCTCGAGCTTTGTGCATATAATCAAGGAGAATAAGATTATCAATGCTTTTTCTTGATATAATTTTCTAGGTAATATTTGAAATCTAAGGTAATCTAATTATACCCTTTTAGTTCAATTTCCATTTATATATTAATCCTTCTTTGCATTGGGATGTAATGTATATATAACTGATTTTCTAAAGAACACATGAATAATTATATTTTGAAGGACACATAATTTTATTGAAAGCATGTTATGTCATTAATGTTTTCCAATTTTAAAAACTATAATTATATTTTAAAAAATTATGTTTAAAATTTTGATTGTTTTTTCATCCATATGAGCCACAAAGGCAGTACAAAGTACATGTTTAAATATATATGATTGACTATAAATATATATTGTGATCATAAATTAGTGCATATCATTAAATCAAATTTGAAAATAATAATACAAATCAGATAACAAATTGACTTTACTCATAAACTTTCATAGTAAAACACCTCTAAACTTGCAAGAAATTAAGAAATTATATTAATCGTCTTCTAAGTCAAAGTACACTCTTATTATTTTCATACATGAAGAATGTGTAAGACAATGAAATTCAATATCCCATCAAACGTCTTATAGTAATGCCAACATCTTTTGTTTCTCCTCCATGCGTCTTATATATATATATATCTTTTTCTGAAAAAGAAAGTATCAAATTAAGATATAATACTTAAAGAGATAAGCACACTCTTCAGCCCAATCCACACATGTCAAGTCAATGACATCAAATAAGGATAAAGTGAATTATAGAATGTCTATCTTAGTAAAAAGAATATAAGCATCTTCTATATGTGAGCAAAGTTTAGTGTGTAAAATGTTCTTGTAGTTGACCTTAACTGCTAAACCCCAAAATATGTTAGTGACAATGAATCATATGCCTAAACAATATAACATATATGAATACAACTACATACACTTCTTATAGATAAATACATACCTCATTAAGTTCATTTCGTAAGTGATACTTTGATGTATGTAATATATGGAATTTGGTTGTCACGCAATGTAATATCCCGAAAATTTTAAACTTGCCTAAATTAGATAATAATAATTAGTGGCTAAAATTTTTCTTTAATAATAAGTTATGTTAGATGATTTCATTAGTTAAAGTAAGAAAACAAATAAACAACAAATTAATTACTAAACAAATTGATGACATGAAAAGGAAAAGAAAAAGAGAAAAGAAAAGGAAGGAAAAATAAAAAGGAAAAAGAAATAAAGATTTAAAGAAAAGAAAATAAAATAAAAGAAAAAATAAAATAAAAATAAAAATGAAGAAGAATATGGAAACAGTAAGTTTCCTTCCTTCTCCCTTGCTCCATCTCGGTTGTTACTCAAACCACCCATATTATTCTTGCTCTAAAATCTGGTTGTTTTCATAAAAAAATAAAAACCCACCCATGAATTCTATCTCTAAAATGGATTATTCTTGCTCAATCAAACTCATATTCATATAAAATTCATTTCTCAACCAAAATCACCCAATAACCCATTTTTGTAATTCGATTTCATCAACTCAATCTGGGCACAATTGGAGCACAACCATGGCTATAAATAGCCATGTTTACTTCCCTCAAACCGCACCACCATCACTAACAAATACACTCAATCCTCCTGAGATTATCGCCGGAAAACGCCTCCAAAACCACCCCATAAACTCCCCTGTTTTCGCACAACTCCTTCCTCTCTCTCTCTCCTCTGTTTCTCGCAACTCTCCCTCACCCCTCTGTTTCTCGCAACTCTCCCTCACCCCTCTGTTTTCTGTTCAGCCACCACAGCACCACCACCCTCCGACGACGACCTCCTGTCGTAACCCACCGCCGTCGCCTACCCAGCCCGCACTTCTCCGTCGCTCAGCTCCTCTCTCTCTTCTGCTTGGTCTGCTGCGCACCGCCCAGCACCACCGCGCGCCATCTCGTCGTGCCGCCACCTCATCTTCTGTCTCGCCACGCCTCGCTGTTCGGTCGCCGGAGCCTCGTCCATCCTCCCCTGCTCTCTTGTCGGGTCTGCTCAGTTGGAGCAGAGGTATAAAACACCTCTTTAACTAATTTTCTTGTTTTAATTAGTTTAGTTTAAGCCCAAATATATATGTATCCATGTGTTATACTGTTGGGCTAAATATGGGCTGACTAATAAATCAGAAAATAAAATTGATTAAGTAAGGTGGCTTAATAATTACTTGGATTAATCTTGATGATTTCTTTAACTAGTAACTAATATATAAAACTCACTATATATATAATCCTTGCAACCTTTTTATTACGATACTAGATTGTGACTAATAAACGAATAAATAACGATATACTATGCGATAATCTTAATATTATATTTCATATAACTCTAATATATCAACTAAAGAGTAATAATTAAGTATAGTTTGCTTGTTAAATTTAGAATAAATTTGCAGACACTTCGGAATATAGTTTAGATTTAAAGAATGGAATAGTTATATTACGAGGTCTATAGTTACAAGTTATTAATTAAGCTGGATTTATAAATCATGGTATTGATGGCTATTGTATCGATTAAATAACGAATATGTTTAAAGGGGTCTTATGACTAATAAATGATTAAGTGATGATGTAGTATGTGATAACCTAATTGTAATATATCAACTAAAGAGTAATAGTAAATAAGTATAATTTACTCGTCAAATTTGTATATGTTAAGGTAGCAGATAATTATATACTAATTAAACTACAAACGAAGTGAGTTCTATTACGAGTTTTTATAATTACAAGTCAGTGAGTATAATTATGAACCATAAGATTAATGACCACTGTTTTAAATTTATAAAATGACGAATAATTGTTTAAAGGACCCTACGATTAATAGAATGAAGTTTTGAATTAAAGGATAACAAAACTATAACGTTTTGAATTCATAAAATATGAAAAGGTTATAATAAGGCGTTCATATTCAGAAGTCGTGAATTATAGCTTAGACGCTAAGTTGTTAAGTGGAAAGGGCGCCTACGACCTTTTATCAACCACCAAGGACGTTAATATAAAACTCCTAAATACTCCTAGAATAGAGACGTGATGGAAATGGATCAGTAAACTCAGAATTTCGAATAAAATATTAATAAGCTTTATTATTCCTGAACTGATATTAGATTAAAAGGAAGAGATATTACAAGCCTTCTCCTACGATCAAGGTTGTCAAGCAGGATCCAGGAACGTCTACTGCTAACACCCGCACTCCCTTCCAACTATTTTTATGGTGATTTATATAATGTTTATGCTATGTTTTATATGGTGTGCGGGATATGAAATGTTTGCTCGTATGATTTGATGATGTTATGAAATGACTTTATTATGATTTCTGAAAATACTCAAAAGAAACAAACATGATAAATGAAAGTGAAAGATGTGAATGGCAGTACTAGCCTGGGCCGTGCACGTGTCATTCTGTTATCTGGCGCAACGCCACCTTCTGATGGGGGACAACGTCCTCGGTGGCACCGCATTATGGCATTATATGCCACCTTCTGATGGGGGATGAATATCCTCGGTGGCTTTGCCTTCTGTTATCGATGTCTGGATTATATGCCACCTTCTGATGGGGGAGATAATATCCTCGGTGGCTTTGCCTTCTGTTATGATCTATGATGTTTATATGTCACCTTCTGATGGGGGATGAATATCCTCGGTGGCTTTGCCTTCTGTTATGATCTATGATGTTATATGTCACCTTCTGATGGGGGATAAATATCCTCGGTGGCTATGCGTTCTCTGTACTTGCCAAGTAACCAAAGAAAGTTTTCTGATAATGAAATGTGATAATGAAGATAATATGAACAGAAATGACTTTTAAATTCCTGATTCGAAGTTTATGTTTACAAAATGATTTTACTATATTCTCTTCTCCCTGTTTGCAAATAAATGAATTGAAATGAATTTACGATGTTAGAGTAGTATGTTACTGAGCCTCGGCTCATACGTTTTGTTTTTCTGTTTTAGGTATGCATATGAAGATGGATGACGTAGCAGTGAGGATTAAATTACGTTAATTCATGCGACTATGACGGTTATGTAATCCAAGTTTATGATCACTAGATTACGTAACATTAGCTATACTTAAGCTATCTATATATATTTCCAGAATTACTACCACTATTATAGAAGTTTAGTGATGTGAAAGAATGTTGCCTTGTACTTTCCTGTGTGGAAAGTACGGCAGTGACGCACCGACTAAGCTAGAAAGGTCTTCCGCTGCTAATCTTTGTAATTAATTAACCTAATAGTGATGCTTAGAAGTCGGGGCGTTACACGCAATGTAACATTCATTGTTCCACTCATGTCTTTTATTTGAATAGTTATGGATAGCCTATATGACCAAAGCAACGAAAAAAGTATAGTCACATTATTACAATGCATTTAGATGAAAAGATTTAGAAGGTTAAATAAATATACAATTTATTTGGTGTAGATTTCTATTGTGACACATATAACACACACTTTCCAATAAAATGTACTCTATTGTTATAGAAGAAACATGAATCATTCCATTTGAATTGATCAACATTGATGTTGTAAAGTCTCTGAATAATTTTACAATAGTTTTTTTTTTTCAATCAATACAAAATAAAAATAAACAACCGTCCTAAACATTAAAAAATCAAATGCAATTTTTTCCAAAGGTTAGCATGAAGATGCCATACCCTTTTGTACTCTAAAAATTCATGTATCATCAATCGTTTTGCATTTGATATAAAAAACAATCTACTTAATGGAAGGGAACTAATGTGTATCCTTCGAACCTTTTGTTGAACAAATTGTTCATTATTGATGAACCTATTAAGTTGACAACATTACAAATACGTATTTTGGGTTAATACATAATTGTGGGTAATTAATTTTTTTTTATAATAAATGTCTCACCATTTTCATAATGTGTATGCACGCTTAATTCTGGGTTGACCACTATTATTGTAGTACTTTGTGATTGTAAAAACAGACTTACAAAATCATCATATATTGTTCAATTAGAAAAATATAACCCACATAGATCATATATGTCTTTAAAATAAAAGTGTGGATTAAAACGTTTACCATTAAATTCATTGGTAATGATCAAACCACTTGCGAAAAGTGTAATGTGTTTTGAGACAATATCCCAACGATTGTTTTGTACAAATCCATGAATGAAATTGCTCAAGAAGCGCAATTTAGTTGCAGTACAACTAATCATATTAAGAAAAGAAATAAATTAGAACCAAAAGGATATATGATATTTTGGTCAACATATAAAAGGTAGAATTTGTACATATAAAGTATATTATAATATAATTTTGTAATTTTACACCAGCTAGATAGATGATGACAAAAATAACTATAAATTTCCCTTTTATCTATAATGATAATATGTTGATTGTTGATGTTTTGAGTAGTATCGAATCCCAAGACACCTAAATATATAACTATTGCTAATACACCTACAAAAAAAATGGGTTGAATATTACAGTTGTGTATGATTTAAAAAAAACTAATATATATATTGTATTGGACCATGTCAATAAATACCTATTTCAGTTTTCGCAGTTGCTTGAAGCATTTGGAGTTTTCCTAGCTTAGTGAATTTGATATTTGCATCCATAGTCAACCATTAAACACATAAGAATAGTAGTAGGCTATGTTCAAGTAAAGACCTGTTCTCCCCAGCTTATTTTTAGTTCAGTTCAGTTCAGCTCAGCTCAGTTTAGTTCAGTTCAATTCAATTCAGCTCCATTATTTTATATCCATTTTATTAAATATTATTATTATATTGGTCTAATTTATCTTACTAATTACTCTTATTATTATTATTATTATTTTTATATCATTATTATTAAGTATTATTATTATTATTATTATTTCTATATATTATCTTATTTATTATAGCTTTACTCATTATTATTACTATTATTATTAGAAGGAACATGGTTTAGGTCAAAAGACAAATAAACCCACGTTATTTAGCTCATAAACCAATCAAATCACGTCAAAACGGTTTATGATGCAATTTTGCGCGGTTCGACCCAATCATTATTTTTATTACAAAATATTATTATATTATTAAATCTAATTATTAAAATAGTAATATTAATTACTTCTTATATATTATTTTTATTATACAATCATCACCAAGTATTAATATATTAATAAAAATAATATAAAATAATAATTATTAATTATTATTATTATCATAAATTATTATTATTATTATTAATTTATGATTATTAATATTATTTATTCATAACTATCATTTAAAAATATCCAAAATATTATTATTATTCTTCATTATTATTACTTATCATTATAATTACTATTCAATATTCATATTATTATTGTTTAAATATTATTTATATATTTATTATATTCAATTTAATTCAAATCAGTTTAATTCAATTTAATTCAATTCAGTTCAGTTCAGTTCAGTTCAGCGGTTTTATGCCTGACGCAGTCGGAATCAATGGAGAAAAGCAAGCGCAATTCTCGAATCAAGAACACACAGATTTACAAGCGATAAATCTATAAAACTCCGGAATCCACCAGAAAAGAGTATAAACTCTGTGATATTATTAAAAGTCCTCCAAACATTGACCTAATAATGTTTAAATACGTTAAACAAAACCCTAAAACGAAATTAAGGAAATAATTAAATTCGGAAATAATTAAAAAGCTGATTTTGAGCCTTAAACGGGTCCGGATGGCCTAAAAAGCCTATACGTTGGGCCGTTCCGCTTCCGAAAAGGTATCACAATAGTCAATCGGACTCCGTCGGCCCATTTTCCGCAAAACAGTTTAGGCTTTTTGTCGCAAATCCTTTTCAAACTTTTCCGCCAATCTGCCTACATCAATGCCGAAGAGAACAGGCCCGAAGAGTATGCAATTAGTTTGGGTTTGGCCATAATAATTTCTCTATCTAGCCAATACAACTTGCAAAGCAAAATTTTCAGTCTAATGGGGCTGATTGCAAGGTGATGAAATGGATGTATATATGGAGGAAAAAAATGATGAATTTGGTGGAGAATAACACTACATAAAATGTGTATTTATACTTTAAGTTTTTTATTTACCATAATAGTGATAATAAAATACAACTTTGGTTCATTATAAAAATCTCTAATGGACCCAACAAACCTTTATGCTTAGCCTTTTACAAAATAAAAAAATACAATATTACCTATATGAAGAAGAAACTTGAGAAAAATATATTGTAGTTAATTTCAATGAATTATAAGTAGGAACGGAAATGAGACGTGTCTTTATGACTTGAAAAATGATATTAGAAACTTTGTTGTGTCGAATCAACTAATTCGAAGGGTCGATCCATTGTATGATATAAGTTTGTGCGTGCGGCTAACTATTTGTCTTAAATATATAAATACTTATAAACTTATATAGGAGTGATCTATTTAATATAAAAAGTTACCCTTTAGACTTGAGTAACTTTTTGTCCTAAATGGATCACTTTTACTTATATACAAGTGACTCATTTAAGGTAAACAACTATTCTTTGTTTACAAAAATGATTCATTTTGACTTAAAAGGGTAACCCATTTTGCGAAAAGTGAATGATACCATAATAAATTTATTATAAACCCGATAGTCAATACTAATTTAAAGTTATGAATCATTATTGGAGGTCGTCAAGTGTCATCGAGATGTAATACGATGATATAGGGGAATGCAATTCAATTATGATTAATTTCATCTAAAAAATAGACGAATTACACGCAATGACCCGGGAATTCGCCCAGAGCAACAACTAGTGTTTCATTTAAAACAGAATGGAGGAAGTATTGCTTTTGAGATGAGTCACATTTTCCCCACTCATTCACAATTGAAGCCACACATGCACAATTGCACATACTTTTTTTTTCTACTTCTATTTTATTCAAACATTGAAATTTGTAGTGGGTTGTTTCATTGATTGACCTTCTGAACAACAACGATAGAAACTTGGAGCATCCAATTGGCAAAAGGTGACAAGAACAATGTCAAACATTATGGCGGGACCCCAACCCTTGTTGCAAGAATGAGTACATCTCAGATTGTAATAACTTTCTATTCGGTGCGACTTAATTAATGTTATGTTCGTTTGTTAACAAAAAAAAACACTGTGGCAGAACCAGTAAAAAGATGATTGGTAAAATAGTGAAAAAGAAGGAATAAGGAAGAGGACTTGTGGAATTTTGCATTTTAAACGCGAAGAGCAATTAGGAGAGAGAAAGAAAATGAGAGAGAGAGAGAGAAAGAAGGGTTGTTCTGACCATGAGAGAGTAAACCAAAAATATTAATTTTTGGTAGATTAATATACATATTGATTTTTTTTTATGGGAAATTCTACATGGTAGCCTCCTACTTTGAGTTTTTCTATTTGGTGACAAGCAAAAAAAAAAAATTATACAAAGTGACATCATACTTTAAACAATTATACATAGTAACCCTAATCCACTTAAAACCTAGTTAACCAGCCAATCAAAAGTGATTTACTAATCTACCCTTAAGTTAATTATCCTAATTCCTAACCCAAAACCCTTTTATCCCTTGTGTTTTTTTTATCATCCTAATTTCTTCAACTTTCTCCGGCTGCTGTGATCCCTCTGTTCTCTCCTTTTTTTCGATGCAAACTCTATAGCATTATTATCAATTCGAGGTTCCAATTGAGGTAAACTCGCTGCCTGCTACTATATCAATATGAAATTCTTTGTTGTCGTAAATTCGCTACTACTTTTTCAACGTTTTGCGCCATGTTTTGAAGTTGTAACTAGTATTTGGCCCCGGGCGTTGCTCCGGGTTGGTACTGTTTTACAAATTTGATATGCATTTTTTCCCATTTCCATTAAAATATATTAAGGAAAACTCAACATTTAAAAGGTATAAATATAATAATGTGAACACTTAAAACATGATTAAAAATTGGTTGAGATGGTAATTGTATCATATATAATTGAAAGAGGTCATGGGTTCAAATCTTGTTGCAAGCTAATTTTACTTTTGTTATTGACATGACCTTATCACTTGTGTACACATTGAACAATTCTAGTGGAGTAATAGATGTGCCACGTGGCGTGTATACATTGCGTGGAGGTACCATGTGGCGTGTATACATTGTCACGCACGCCTTTTAATATATATGTATAGATGTATAGATTTCATGAATGATCTCTTTTGAGAGCTAAAGGATTAAAAGCATTTTGTGTTAGTGATTTTCGTTGATCTTCCTTGAAGTTCAATTGAGTTTTCTGTTATCTTTCGATGCAACATTGGGTTCCCCTGTTGATATTTTTCCGTTTTCGTGCTACATAGCAAAGGTGTACATTGTGTTTTACATTATACTCATCAACATCAATAAATACCACTAATCTTGATATCAGCGGCTTTTTATGCCTAAAATTACAATCTTTATGCTTTTGGTTTTATATTTTGAATTGTCATGAATGCTGGATGATTGTGCATGCTGCTAATAAAAAATACTTTTATAATAATTTCATCTTGGATACTTCCTTCTTCCTTTGTTTACCCATGTAGTGTTCTTTTTCTATTTCTCCCAAGAGCTACAGGAGATGCTCTGTCATGTACAACTAGTTTTTCCTTAATTTACTTTACTGATTCTGAATGAATCAGATTGTATGATTTGATACTTGGACATTTTGATGAGATAAAACCATCATTTTTATGTGTGTATGGAGGAATCTATGAAACTATCATAATATGCCTTAAACATACTTATGGTATCTTCCATGCTATTGTACACTTTGTATATTAAGATATAATAATATGATAGAAGTATGCTACAATACACTTGTAAAAAAAAATAAAACTAATTTCTGGTGCAATTAAAATAAATATGCTATTTGCTAATGTTGCTATTATGTTTTGCAGAATGGATGAAATTATGTTGAAATTCAGTTGTATGGGTAACACTGTTGATTTGATGATTGACGACATTGAAAAAGTGATGTGGATTGACCTAATAAATGACTATGAGGATGAGTTTAGGAACAAAAACTATAAGATGCCTGAATTTCCTACCTTTCACTACTATTATAAGCAAGACGGAGTCAAAATTCATAATGATAATGATTTGATGACAATGTTGCAGAGATTTAGTAAAAGTAAAGTGATATATATATATATATATATATATATATATATATATATATATATATATGTTGATTACCTAGATAAGCTAAGTGATTGTGTTCAAGCTGCTAGGAAATTGAAGTTTGATAAGGGGTTAGGAAAGGGTAAGAATGTCTTTCGGGGCAACAAACACTGATCATAGTAATCCAATTCCTTCCCCTGATCCAATTCCTTCCTCTAATCCCTTGCCTATTGTGAACAATGATGATATGGACAGGATAAACCATGCCACTGATGAAACTTGGGAAGATATCCAAAATTACTTGGATGAACACTGTAACAGCCCGCACTTCCGAGCTGCTAGCTAATCATACTTAACATTCATAAAACTCAATTGACACCTAATGACCTTGAATTAACTATTTACTTGCAGCGGAAACAAAACCTTTTTACACGATCCTGGACCTATGGGTCAGGACCCACAACATAATAATGCCTGTAACACCCCGCACTTCCATAGAACTAATACGATCCTTCGAATTCAACTCTAACATACCTTACGTCAATAATTCTCTCCCACTTCTGTGGATCATACACAAAGACATTCAATCCATATGATCAAAAAAACCTTTAATTCATATGTATATCATAGTTAACTCCTGCATAAATTCCTTAACAAGTTCCTTGATAATTATTTTCAAAATTGGCGCATGAACTCTAAAACTTGGGTGAGTAAAACATTATTTCAGAAATTAAAGTTTGAAATAACTTTCCACAAACCACTCGAATACTCAAATACATATTCTATTTTCTTTCAGAAATCATATTATACTGGGAAAGAGAACACGAATAGAGTTGTCTTCCATTTTGTACTGCTTGCAAGACTTTTAGGTCATGACCCCACATAACGGAGCAATACCCGCTCCAGAGCAATACCAGCTCTAACGCATAATGAGCAAACCTGCTCCACAAATGTTGTTCGTCACTGCTTTAGCAGCTTCTTCCCCTCATAAAACAGAATCATAAATTCATATTTTCGAAAATTCAGATTCATAAATCTCAAATTGTCATAATAGAATCACTTTCGGGTATTAGATACACCCAAATTAAATTGCTTGCATAATATAACTGAGTTTCTATTAACTTGGTATAAATCAGCCTTTTATAAAATTCTTGGCTAAATCCTTTCAAACACGGGCTTTAAAGAAACTATGCTTCAATCCCATAAAAGATTCTCCAAAACAAAACATTGTTTACCAAAAGATCATATCTCCAAATTAGAGTTTCTATTTTATATAAACCTTATATCCAATACACAAATGCTCTTTACGAAGGATAACCTTCCCATTTAATCCTATTTAGCAATCCATCAACTCACAAACATCTCCAACATATATTTTCTATCTTTACAAACCCAATTCCAAGGATTCGGAATTCTCCAAAGATTACCTCTGAATAATGTGATATATCTATTAGTCTGAAGTTCTCTTCGTTCCCAAAACACATTCATAAAGCTTACTTATAACTTTACAGATACATTCTAAATCTAATATTCCAATTGATATATTGCTGGCTTCAATAGTATTGTATAACCAAAGTTTCTTCAAGAGGATATCTAAAGGTGCTTCTAAATACTATAGTTCAATTATAATCTAGACTTCTTCCCCTTGCACACACATAACACGATATTTAGTTTATGAACTTAGAAACTCTTATTCCCCAAAGCCGAAGGATAAAATCCTCAAAATTTATATCGGAAAAACTCCTTCCTTTGAAAACTTATATTATAATCATAATGAGTCGCATCACAAATATCTATCTATAATTTACATACATAATCTAAATTCATAACTGGTCTAATAGATATATCGATTATACTTGATATCTCACTCTAAAATCAAATCCATTTATAACTTACATGTGCTTGAAATAACTCATACGCCTACTTTAGTGAAAACATAAAACATAAAACATAACTTATAGCCAATAGAACTTAACCTGCGATTTAGTTCTACCTTTGTCTTAAAACTCACAAACATGTATTTCAGAAACCATATAGTACACAAATCACATTTTTAATACAACATAAGTTTAACTTATGAAAACATATCAAGATCAACTTATATAGTTTATATGATCAATCGAAATATCAATAATATATTTGGAAAGTGGAAGGACATGTGTGTACCTCCTTTATTCTCCAATAATGCTCAATTCCATATAACTCTTCAAGAGCTCAACATCTCCAATTCTATGATCAATCTCCAAGAGTTCTTAACATTGCTCACCCATATGATATCTGAATTCCACCATAGCCCAATTCGCTTCATAAACAAAAGTCAATAAATTTCCAAACGAACTTCAAGTTCATCCACTAATTCACACTTTATAGCTATCCTTAACCATTTTGACTATTTTCTCAGCATTATATTCACCTTAGTAATCCAATAAACCAACTATAATATAATAGGTAACTAATTCCTCATTCGCATATAACACCCATATATGTAATACTTAGAATAAAACTCTTCTAATTATCCTCCCACTATTACAAATGATCTAAGAATACATATTCTTTTCATAGTGAGAGCCTTTAATAAGCATATTATACAACTTATAATCAGAATTTTATTTCCAAATCCAGAAATAATCACTTATAAACTACACAAAACAGATTCTTTTATTTGGGTTTGGAATAATATGAAAAGCAACCCAACAAGTGTATAACTAAATTCGTTTCTTGAAATCAAAGGTGAAGAAGAAGACATAAAATTCAGTTTATATTCCACAAGTTTAGAAGCTAAGGGATTTTGAATGTTGCAGAATCATGTTATCAAACAAAGATTTAAACTTTAAAACTTGCTATTAAAGACTTTAGTTTGGAAATGCAACCATAACAAAACTGATTTACAAAGTCATTATCAAAGTTTCCCAACTGATTCTTGGATAATCTCATCAACTTAACATACTGCATCATTTCAATTTGGGGTTTTATGAATCAAAGAAATATATTGAAAAGGAACAAATGAAACAAAAGCTCACCACACTAATGTAATGATTCAAGGAGAAAAACCAATTGATTTGTACAACACCACCAGCAACCACGGCGGCACAAACCCAGACAACATCGTCCAGCGCGGCAGCAGACCACGGAACTGTGGCAGCAGCACCAGCACCAGAAAAAAAAAACGAAGCAGAGGAGAGAGAAAATTTGACTTAAAGAACCAACAACAACAACTGCGGCAGCACCGCTAGAACAACAGCAGCGGCGGCGCGACGACGACAATAAGTCCCGCCGTCATTCGTCGGTGGGGGTATCGGCAGGACCCGCGAGAGAAAGAGAGAGAGAATTGGGGTTTTTTTGGGGTTTTGAGTGAAGAAGGAAGCTAAGGGTTTTTATTTGTCAAAGAATGTTTGAGAAGTTGACAACAATTGAAAGTTGTGGCTACTCCTTATTAAGCCACGAAATACAAATGGGTTTTCTTTTTATTTTTATTTTTTTTTTCTTTTTAAACTTAAAATCATTTACTAAATACAACAATGTTTGATAAAATCCACACCATCATAATTGGATTTCCAATAAAAATTCGTAGTAATCTCTGTTTGATATAAAGCTTAGTTAAATTAATAAACACAATTACTTAATTTAAAACAAGCTTAAAAATACGGGCTGTTACAAACACCCTAAACTAAAAAAGGCTTTGAGCAAAAAACCAAAGAAACTTCAACCTTGGAGGAATAATAAAACCAATACAAGACAAACTGTTGGTCAATCAGAACCATGTGTGATATCTCAAATAACATTTTCTCAAATGCGCCACCTATCCTTCTACCTATCATCCCTCCACAGTCAAATAAGTCCAATACTTCAACCATTTTTTTGAAAAAGATACCCAAAACGACAGCTATTAGGAAGGGAATTGTCATCCAACCTACTCCTCACCTCACAGAACCCCATGAAGCGGAAAGTTTAGAAGATTTAGAAAATGATAATGATGATCAGACCTTGGTGATGACTGATGGTGGCAGGAATAAGAAGAAAGGAAAAGGAGACCCTTTAGATGATTATGAGCATGACCCTCTAGAGACAAATGATGAGGAGAATTATGCTGATGATGAACATATAAGAATTGATGGTAGCTATGATCCGTATGAAGATGAATTCTGGCAAAATGATGTGGACAATGACGAGTCATACTTGAAGAGAATTTATGAGAATGGAGAGTATTTTAGAGGAGATGAAGAATGGGGAAACATTGTGTTGAAACCTTGGATGTTGTTTAGTGACAAACAACATTTTAAGGGGGTATTAAGGGACTACTGCATTCAATGTGGGTTTGGGATAGTTGTTGAGAGGTCAACACCTAGGAGATTAAATGTAACTTGTCAGGACTTCAACTGCTATTGGAGGCTGCATAGTAGCATACTCCCTGATGGTAAGACTTGGGCCATCAAGAGTATCAAGAACCGTGAGCACACCTGCAGGGGCTTAGATGATAGGAATCCATTGGTCAATGTGGCTTGGGCAGCTGAGAAGTTAATGGATGACATTAGGGCAAATAATGACATTCCTGGGAGGACTTTGAATGAGCTTCTTTGGCAGAGGTATGAGCACACTCTACAAGATGAGAACTGTGGCTTTGAGGAAAATTAATGGTGGCCATGATGAGTCTTATGCTTGGTTGCCCAAGTACTGTGAGGTGGTTAGGAGCACAAACCCTGGTTCTATAGCCAACTATGCATCGAAAACTAGACAAGGACCACATAAGACTCTAATATTCTCTAGTATATTCATTAGCTTCAAGGGAGCAATTGATGGATTGGCTACAGGGTGTAGGAGCTTGGTTGGAGTGGATGGAGCTCATTTGAAGGGTAACTTCGGGGGAGTCTTGCTATCTGCAGTTGTCATTGATGCCAATAATGAGCTTTTCCCTTTTGCTTGGGCCATAGTCAGTGCTGAAGATGAGGAGAGTTGGAGATTATTTGTTTGGCATTTGAAGAGAGTATTGCAATCTTGCAAAAGGGGTGATGGGGATGAGTGGTGCATTATATTTTGATAGACAAAAGGCATTCACTTTATTTTGCTATTAATTTAGCATTTGATCATAACAGTTGCATTTCTATTTAACTAATATGTTTCCTTTGCTTGTAACAATTGTTCAATGTAGGGAATTGATGCTTCCCTTACTGCTTTATAGCCTACAGCAGGGAGGCGATACTGCTGCAAACATCTTGCTAAGAGTTGGAAGGATGCATTCCCTGGGCCCTCATGTACTCACTTTTTTGGAAGGCTTGTAGTGCAACAAGTCCATTTACCTTCAAGAAAGCCATGGAACAAATACAAAGGACTAATCCCTTAGCTTTGGTGTGGTTGTCTAAAATTGGAGATCAAGCAAGGTGGTCTCGACACCAGTTTGATCCCAATATATGCTCTGAAGAGAACAAGACCAACTTCGTGGAGAGTTTTAATGCTACTCTAGGAGTTGATAGAGCAAGGCCTGTATTGACTTTGTTAGAAGGTAGTGGTATTCAATTGTTTACCTTGATTTATGTATGTCTGTGTGTGTCTTTATTTTACGCATAACAATTTTGTGTTTTTATGTGTAGGTATTAGGAGGGTGTGTATGGTTAGAATGTCTAAAAGAAGACAAGCTTGTGCCAATTGGAACGACAATGAACCTTGCCCTAACATAGTTAGAAGAATCCAAAAGTTAGTGTTAGACTCAAGAATGTGCAAAGCATATGAGAGTGGTCCAGGGGAGTTTGAGATCAGATATGGGAAGTCCAGGTTGCCAGTGAGTTTGAATAAGAGAACTTGCATTTGTGGTTTGTGGCAAATATCAGGCTTGCCTTGTAAGCATGCAATAAGAGCATTATTATAATATGCTCAAGAAGATCCATACATGTACACTAGCACCTGGTACTATGGGGGAGTTTACAAGCAGACTTATGGTCAGACCATTAAGTCAATTCCAGATCAAGATAATTGGCCAGAGATTGACCAGCCAAAGATTTTGCCACCAACATTGAGAAGGGGTGTAGGTAGGCCCCCAAGAAACAGGAGAAGGGAAATTGGTGAGGAAGAAAAGGAAAAAAGGTCCACAACTATTAGATGCACCAACTGTCATGAGTTTGGTCACAACAGGTTGACATGCAAAGGAGGACTTACTGCCAAGGATAAAAAGAGGATTGCTTCTCAGGGAGATGCTTCCACATCTGGTACTAAGAAGAAGAAGGTGGCACAATCTGCAACTCAACCTATCCCTGAACCAGTGCAATCACAAGGAACAAACACTAGGAGCAAGAAGAAACAACAAGCATCATTATCACAACCAGTGAGAAAATCAATAAGACTTAACTTGTAGTTGCTAATATTGAATTAGAATGATGAATGATTTAACTTTTATGTTCTTGGAAATAATGTGGGTCTTTAGTTGTCGATGAATGATGAATTGTTTTGGTATATTTTAGTTGTTCTTCTTAGGGTGTTTCAGGCAAAATATTTTAGTTGTTATATTTAATTAGGGACATGATTTGTTTTGTAATCGCGTTTGTAAGTCTGGAAGGAAGCAGGTATGAGTGAAGAAAAACCACATTAGCTCTATCAAATGGTGACTTAATCTGATGAGTTGAAGTTGCTGCTCTTTTTGTTTGCACCCACATATTGGTTTAGTTCATCAGTTTTAATTTTGAATCTGTGGATGTAGCAAGTTGAAGAATTTTGGTTGGTGGTGGTGATGTGTTGTTAGTCTGTATCTTGTCTACGAGATGATTAGATTATAGTCATGCCTGAAATTTGCCTATGTAGGAGTTGAACCTACATCTTTGCGTGTTGCCACGCAATGGTCTCCCATATCGAGCTAATAGGTATATATAAACAACCCCCCCCCTCCCCCGGCGCCCCTAAGCCACCAACATAGGTAACTAACATAGAGTAATTTAAAGTGAGGTCGATCCCTCGCTTCATGCTGAAGGCATTTTGATGCTAGTTCAATCATTGTAGCAGCATCATCATTTACATACTGTCCTTCCAATGATGTATCCATTAATGCCAATGCGCTCTTTCCCCTTATTATGTCCAATGCCTGAGCAGGAAGCATATTGCTCAGTATATTACAGTAACATTACAAATACAGAAAAATTACCAGAACCAACAAAGTTGTCGAAACTCGATGTTCTTGCAATATCACCTTTAAGATCTCATCGAGCCAAGAATCCCCTGGTCTGAGAAACTCTTCCTTACAGCTCTTATTATTTACTGATATTGGAACAGGTTTTACTGTTTTGTTGTAACTGGTTCCCTGAATTTTCTATGCATGTGGTTACTATAGCATACTTGTCCGTTTCTAGTTCATTCTTGATTTTGTCTTGTATGAACTGTTCAAGTTCTTCTAGTAAAGCATTAGCCCATGATTCAGAATCACGAAATCTGTCGTAATTACTAAGGCCGAGACCAGAGATAGCCAACTGCATAGAGTTTTCTGCTTCTGAAAGCTCGTTGAGCTGCGCTTTAAGCTCAGCTACTCTAGAAGCCATTTGCCCATATTTGATTCTCCATGACTGAAGTTCACCATCACTTAAAGCCAGTATCTCTTTCAACATCTTGTTTTCCTCTTCCACGGTGCACACCCTCTCGACAAGTAAACTTGTTCCCTTATCAAATTTTTCAGCCCAATTCCCCATCCTTGGACTTGACCTTTTCGTATTCGACGGAGAAGATGGACCTTGCAGTCTTTTTCGAACTAAATCACGTAACTGCCGGCATTCGGCTTCTAACCTCTTCTTTTGCTTTGTGTTCTCCTTCTCTATCACCTAGAACTCATACTTCAACAAAATATTCTCTTTCTCAACAGAATCTAATCTACCCATTAACAAGCCAAATTCAGCTTCTAGCTCTGCTTTTCCTTTATCAAAAAAATTGAGGAGAGACAGAGCATATTATTAATTCAGACCACATTTCAAATCCAAACTACATTCCAAATCCAAACAATCATCCATATTGTTAATTCAGACCACATTCCAAATCCAAACAATCATCCATTTTATCAGCCAAAAACTAATTGACAGTCTAAAAAAATAAACACTTACATCTACCTAAATGATTATGATACTAAAAATATAGCTGAAATGAGTGGAAAAAAAATGAAATTCAGAACCTGAAAAGCACGATTTTTGTGGAAGAATCGACCCAATTTCTCTTCACCTTTTCCATTTCCCTTCACCTTCGACTCAATCGTAAAACACAGTTTTTGTGGAAGACGCTGTTATGTGGGAATTGGAAATTCTAGGTTAAATTTGGGGATTCTTATTAAATTGTTCAATTAGATAAATTAAGGACAAATTGAGGATAATAATTCTAATCTCTTCAAACACGATCATGCTGCAAGCCATCAGACGTAATTTTTAGGTAGAGGATGGATTGGTAGGGAGAAGAGTGGAGGAGAGAGAGTTTTCATTTTGAGAATGAAAACGTGATTTTTAATCAATGGGAGAGGGTTTTTTTTGGGTTTTATGATAATTAAGTAGAGGGTAAGTTAGTAAATTTACTTAAAATTATGGTTAGCTAGGTTTTAAGTTAATTAAGGTCACTGAATATAATTAGTTAAAGTTGAAGGTCACTTGATGTAAAATTTTTTTTGGCCTAGCACCAAATAGAAAAACTCAAAATAGAAGGCCGCCATGTAGAATTTTCCTTTTTTTTATTAATATCATACATAAAATATATAGAAAATTAAATTTGGTCATAATATTCCCTTAGGTTTATTCTCAGGTCACCAAATATTATTTAGCACAAATATTTTAGTAGTTGTTGATGGTGGAGCGAACAATTGAGTACATATTATCTAATGCTTCTACTCCATATACTAATAATATGAAAGCCAATATTCCATAAGCCTATTATATAATTACTAAAGATTTACTAGAATTACATTTACATCTTCTTGGCCAATTATTTAATGAGTACAATTAAATTTTAGCCACTGTAAAGCTTGAAATATTAACCCTTTATTTTTATACATTAATATTATCCATTGGTTTAATTGAATCTTAAAACAAATAAAAATGAAGAAAAAATCATTTTCTTCCTTTTGGAATATTATTTCTTTCTTTCTTTAGATTTTTTTATCACTATTAACAAAGAATTGTGGAATATAAAGTCAACTAATACATGTAAATTATAAATAGATTTTTATGTATATATTTTAGTTTAGATATAAAGCCAACTTATTGAAACATGAGGATCTAACACAAGAAATGAATAGTCCAAAAATCATCATACACCCGGGGTGTACCGTGAGCATGATAAACCCATTGATATTTGTTTGCTCGTTGCTCATTCAAAATTATCCAAATGAGCAAAATATACTGAAAAAAGGAGAATTCTAAATGAGCAATGAGCAAAAATTAGTCTTGAATGTATCATGCATGTGGTACATCCGTGTGTATGATGATTTTTTTTGAAAGAGAAATTTCATTAATTGAATGCCAAACATCATTTACAATAAATTTTAAAGAAAGAAATACAATTAAACAAGACCAAATCAACTCCGTCTTCTACAATGAACCAAATTGAATATTGTGACGCAAGTTCCTTGTATTTGCTGTCTCAAGCAGCTATTAATAGATCCGTCCATCATTTTGACATAGTTTGGAGAAGAACAATATTGATCTAACCATGTTGACCGCATCCGAGCTTCCAATACTTTCATGGTGATAGTCTTGAACTTCAACCAATGAAAACAATTTCTCTTACCTAATATTAAAAACAAACAAATTAGACTTACGACTCCCATATGGGAGAAGGAGACCTCCATAACAGAGAAGACTAAACACCCATATATAGTAGAGCAGGAAAAACTCTCATAAAGAGATACTAAGGGCCTGTTCTCTTCGGCATAAAACAACTGAACTGAACTGAATTGAATTGAACTGAATTAAACAATAATAATATGAATATTAAATAATAATTATAATGATAAGTAATAATAATGAATAATAATAATAGTATTTTGGATATTTTAAATGATAGTTATAAATAAATAATATTAATAATCATAAATTAATAATAATAATAATAATAATTAATGATAATAATGATAATTAATAATTATTTTATATTATTTGTATTAATATATTAATACTTGATGATGATATATATTACAATAATATCAAAGAAGTAAATTAATATTACTATTTTAATAATTAGATTTAATAATATAATAATATAATAATATTTAGTAATAAAAATAATGATTGGGTTGGACCGCAAAAATTACATCATAAACAGTTTTGACGCGATTTGATTAGTTTATGGGCTAAAAACGTGGGTTTATTTGTGCTTTGACCTAAACCATGTTCCTCCTAATAATAATAGTAATAATAATAAGTAAAGCTATAATAAATAAAATAATATATAGAAACAATAATAATAATAATGCTTAATAGTAATGATATAAAAGTAAATAATAATAATAATAATAATAATAATAATAATAATAATAATAATAATAATAGTAATAATAATAATAAGAGTAATTAGTAAAATAAATTACACCAACATAATAATAATATTTAACAAAATGGTTATAAAAGAATGAAGCTGAACTGAACTGAGCTGAACTGATTGGAGCTGAACTGAATTAATTGATTGGAGCTGAACTGAACTGAACTGAAAATAAGCTGAGGAGAACAGGCCCTAAATTATTCAACAGAACAAATAGACAAATACAAAACACGAAAAAGGGGCTTATCATAGATGAAATCATCCATTGGCAGCCCCTAACTGATAAAGGGGAAAATAGGGGATACAACTAGAGAGAAAAGGTAGGTTTATATATTTTTTTAAGAAGATTAAATTTTCTTGATGAATGAACTTAGACTACACGAGTTATAGTGGTTACAACTAGTGAGTGGCTCGATCAATGCCCCGTGTTGTTATTTTTCGTAACTTTTTGTCAAGTAAGAAAAAATTAATATGATGACATGATAAGTAATTGCATGAATTTTTAAAAATAACTCCTTAAAAGTTTGGAAATGAAAGCAATAACTTAACTTTATACAAGGATTGGAGTAAGAGTTTATGGTATCAGATTATTTGTTCAAATCTTTTAATTAGATATAATTATAAGACGTTATGACATTTTATTTTAATAGTATTATGGTGAATTAATTGTTAAACTTTCACTTTTTATATTAGAGTCTTAGAAGAAGGTGACACGTGACACACAAACTTTCTTAAAAATACCCTTTAATATATTAGTATACATTTTAATGCAGCAATTGTAAAATTGTCCTATCTAAACCTTATTTTGAAACCCCCCCTCTCTCTTTTTCTCTCTAAATCCTAGCTTCCCTTACCCTTTCTTCATCAGTTAGGGGGCTGCCATGGATGTTTTCATCCATGGTAAGCCCCTCTCCCTCTTTTATTTTCAGTTTTTATTTTTGTTGAATAAATTAGTATCTCTTTATGGGATTTTTTTAGTACTCTCTGCTGTGGAGATCTCCTTCTCCCCTATGGGAGTTGTGCATATGATTTTTTTGTTTTTAGGTATGAGAAATTGTTCTCATTGGTTGAAGTTTGAGACTCAATATGAAGGTAGGAATCTCGGATGCGATAAACATGGCTCGATCAAGATTGTTCTTCCCAAACTATGTCAGAATGATAGACTTCCTCATCAATAGCTATTTGATTCAGCAAAAACAAGGGGGCTGCGCTGTATTGCTCGATCTGGTTCATTGTAATTTTTTCGAAGACGAATTTGATTTAACCTTGTTTGATTGTATCTTGTTTTTCCTTAATATCTATTGTAGATGCCGTTTTTTCAATTAATGAAATTTTTTTCTTCTCCAAAAAAAAAAAAAAAACCTTATTTTGAAATTCAATACGACCCAAAAAAACCCATACTAAAAGGACCAATGAGTTTGGTCAGTTTGGTAAAGCTTTTGTCATACACACGCAATTTGTTAAATTAATACAGCAAAACTTTAAATTAGCAACAATTTGTTCTTCCAATCTTTCCTTCTTGTAAGTTCTACTATCTTGTGTAAATTGTCTTCCTATAAAACGAAATAAAAAGAGTAGCAAAAAGACAAGATTTTCGTTCTGGTAAAGTCCAAAATAAAATTAAGTTTAATCACAGTAATCATCAATCATCAATCATCACCTAAAATTGAACTAATTATTTCACTCGAATGTTCATTCTTCAACTTTCCCTCACTTCTCAACAGATCCAAATTCTCTCACCAGTCACCAGATGCTTATACAAAATTCCCCAAATTACCCCTCAATTTCCTCTTTATTACCAGCCTCCCACCGCCGCCGTCGTCGTCGCCGCCTATACAATCAACGGCTGGCATCACTCCACGTCACTGATCCTTTAGCATCAACGGCTTTATGTGTGAGGCTGTGATTTTAGGGTTTCTGATTAGGTTGATTTTGGGCGCGGGGTAAATTCGGTAAATGCTGGGGATTCCGGTGCTACTAGCTTTGGCGCTCTTGATTTTTACGCTGGTTTTACGCTGGACTTTGAAGAATGATGTACCTGAGAAAATGGAGGTTTTCGATTCTAGAGATGCTACAATGGCGGATTTTGATGCGTTTCAGGGACATTTTAGTAATTCTACTGTTGTGATTAAGCCTAGTTATGAGTGTGCTGTTTGTTCTTCTCTCACCTCCACTCGCTGCTCCCGCTGCAAGACTGTTCGTTATTGGTAATTTATTTATTTTTTTATATGAAATTATGTTGTTTATATGGTTGATTTAGTCAGCTAATTGTTATCTACAAATATATTGCTATTATACAAAAAGAATTAGTGGATTAATTTGATGACAGCAGTTTATACTATATAGTAATGTCGACCTTTCTTCATATAATGTACATTAATGCAGATTTGAACTAGATATTTTAGGAATGTTATGAACTAGAGCTGCAATTTTTATTTAGTGAGCGATTTATTGTCAATTAAACCGTTTTTATTTAGTTTGCTTGATAATTAGAGAAGAGCAGATGTGATGTATCTTCTTAGGATAGATAGAGGTCTAATTAGCTCGATTTTTATTTCCGCGATGAGTGTAGTTTTTAATTATTTGTGGGGGCGACCTGTAAGCTTCGGTGATGGAGAAGTGAAGTTTGTAGTTCTGGTGGTTTTGAGAAGTTTGAATAACTCATCTGTTTTACTGAAGTACTGTCTTAATACTGTATAGTGTAACTTGCCACTGGTATGACCTATAGTGTGGTCAGTGGTATGAGTGTATGACTTGGTAGCTGGTGTACCTGATAGCTGAGATCTATACATTCGAGGCGTCTCTAAATATTTGAAATTTTTGATGTGAAGATTTGATGCTCGAAAATGAGTTGTTTTATATGATTGCATTAAGCAACAATGACTGTGGACGAGCATCCATATAGCGCGTATTCTGTTTGAAAGTATTTGACTTATATTAATTTCAAACTTATTGGAACACTTTGTAGCTGTGATATGAACTTATTAGAACTTATCAAAACTCATTGAAGTTTAAAACTGATGTTATTAGAACTTACCAAAACTCATTGAATTTTAAAACTGAACTTATTAGAACTTATCTGAACTTATTGTAGTTTCAAATTGAACTTGGTGTAACTTATTAGAACTTGTCAATATATTGTTGGAACTTTTGTGTGTGTGTTTATGTGTGTGTTCTTTTTGTCGAAATAACTTCAGATAAGTTGAAGACACCTCTAGTTGAGACAATACATGATTATGTGAGACCTCTAGAGCAGGAAGTCAAGTATAAAATTAGACAAAACAAAAATGCGGAGTGTAGATGGAACTGGAACATTGAGAAGTAGAAAGCTGACCAGAGTATATCAAGGTGTGTGTGATGTTCCTAAGTGGAAAGCTGAAAAGTTCCTAAAAGGATTTAATAATTGGCCGATTGGGTTACCTGGAAGGCTGGAACGCCATAGCAGAATCTGGGAAATTAATATGTTATATGCTTTGTTACTCAGATGGATGCCATTTTGGAATTGAAAATATATGCAAGAGGAGGGTATCCATGTGCTTCTCTGAGGCATGAACTCTTGAAATATTGTAATTTTGGGTTGTTTTTGGGGAATGCATAATATATAGTTAAATATGGGTTCCCAGGTCCTTTCAAAAAAAAAAAAAGGGTTCCCAGGTGTTTTGCTTTAATCCCCAGTCCCCCACTTTGGCATTAGCATTGTTTAGAAATATTGGACTTCCAAAATCACTTGAAAAGGGATCCCTATCATTCATTTTGTTACTTAAAGCATTCACATTTTTTGCATGCCCAATACATCAGGTTTTATTCTCCAGTTCATTATTATTTGACACTATTTTTGTGTCGGATACTCAGATCGTGTCAGATTGGATAAATTTAAGATTTTGATCTATCAAATGTACCATGTAAGTGATATAACCATCGATCCAGTTTAAGATCAATGAAACCCAAACAAATATTTTGGCTTGGCCTTAAAAGAATAAGTTGCAAATAATTCAGGAAGGAAAGAGTAATTAAAGTAGTTTTTGGTTCAGTTTTTAGGTGACATTGATATGTAATTCTTCACTTTGTTGCTTTTCTCTTTGCATTTGATCTTCCTCCCCACTTTGGATTACGAGAGTGCTTTTTCAGAGAGATAGAAGCCACCATATATAGAGCTTCTTGGATTTTTTTTTGTTTTCTTGCTGGTCGAGAACCAATATAGCTTGTCTCAGCTAGTGGGTCAAGGCTTTTGGATTCCTTCGAAGTTTTATGCTAGCTGTATGGGTGTTTAGCTTCCTCCCACTTTGGATTCTTCACTTTGTTTAGTTTTATGCTGCTAGTGTTTTGGGATTAGCATATGGCATTGTCAACTTGCGCTTAATTATTTTTTTGGTATGCGTCATATTTTCTCATTTCTTTTTGAAACCCCTGCCATTGTAGTTCTAGTAAGTGCCAAATAATTCATTGGAGACAAGGTCACAAGTTTGAATGCAATCCTCAAGGCCACGGTGCATTCGAGGGAGATCATTTAAGTAGAAATGCAGAAACTACGGAACAATGTGAGACATATGGCAACTATTCTGCTGATGATTATCCAAGAATGGATGAGAAGAACACAACCGGTCAGCTGGATCATGATGTTTTGGATTCCCCTGTACCCCGTCTATCTACTGTGACTATTGACTCTTTTGACACTGACATTGGACGGAGTTCATCTGGTGAAAATGGGACACCTTTCTCAGACATTAACGCACCTAATATGGACCAAAGAGAAGATAAAAGTAACAAATTAGATTCAAAAACTTCAATGGGGTTGGGATCAACAGTGAAAAAATTGAAGAGAGAGAAATCAAGGCAAGGTGAGAGAAGGAAATCCAGGTCTTCCAATTCAGACATGCCATCAGGAATTAGAAAAGGTAATCTGTCTGATGGAACTGTCTCGGGTAATATACATAATTTTTCCAAGTCCAAAGAGGTTCCTTACGTGGATATTGAGGGACAGAAGCATTCACAGAAAATGAATCATGGGAGTGTCAACTCCTTGGCCGATAAACATTCTGGCAATAGTTTATTGCCATCAAGAAGCATGAGTTCAAGCCAGGTACCATATAATGGCTTCAAATCATCTCTCCAGAAAGTTGTGCATCATTTCAAGACCTCTCATCAGAAGAAGCCACCTCTATGTAATAGTTCGATCGGAACGTCGGGAAACCATAACTACAAGGTCTCTCTCTAGGATAGCTTTTATTTTCCTCTTGCAATGTCTTTTTTAATGCTTTTATGAGTTTTAATATGTGCTTTTCAATAATCTTGCAGTCAATGTTTCAGCATGATGCATTTTTGAAATTGTACTCCTCAAATGACGTCGAGTTAGAACCATTTGGCCTTACTAACTGTGGAAACAGGTAATGATCTTATAATTGCTCTTACATGGTGTTTACCAAATAGAAATAGCTTCCTTGCTAGTCTTGACTGGTGATGCTCAGGGCTGCGTGCATCTTGCCTTCCCTATATCTTGTCAACATTGGAGTCTCACTAGGGGTTTTGTTGTTGTAATGGACATTAAATTTGTGATATCTTAGCTTTACTATTTGGTTATATATCAAGAAGATTAAACTGTTATCACAAATTCTTATCTACTCCATGAAGAGAAAGCATGGCTGTCTCACCCATCTTTCTCTATTCACAGCTCATCCATTGACATTAATATTTAGCAAATGCTTCTGAAGAAGCTTCCATGTGGTTTGGACCCATGCAATCCATCTCAAGCCCCCCTATAATAACACAGAGACTGCAATAAGAGAAACACTGTTTAAACACTTGATTTGAAAATGCAACATGGTGGTTCTTTGCAATAAAAAAGAAGCGCTGGCAGTAAAAGCAACCAATTTGATTTATCTCATTTAATCCAAAGCCAAAGGACATTTAGTCTTAAGCTGCTTCCGAAATGAACAATATAGCTCAGTCACTAAGTACAACTTTTTATTAATTTTTTTGATTGAGATCTGATTATGAGTTGACCAGTCTTTGTCATCTAAACTCATAAGATTTTTGTGTTTTAATGTTTTGCAGCTGCTATGCAAATGCTGTGCTCCAATGCCTTGCATATACTCGACCCTTGACGATGTATCTCCTTCAAGGGCTTCATTCAAAAGAATGCAAGTACTTAATCTGAAAGTGTCTAGTGGCATGAATCTTTTTTAGTTGTCTGGTTCTGTTCCTTATGTCTGTCATTTGCATTGCTCCTGTCAGGTTGGAAGGATGAATGGTGTTTTGTTTGCGAGTTTGAACATCTTATCCTGAAAGGAAGGGAAGGTTACACTCCGCTATCCCCTATTCGAATCCTCTCTAACATTAGTCATCTTGGTCATGGCAGAGAAGAAGACGCCCATGAATTTTTGAGGTGAGGAGAAGTTCTGACCTTTTCACAAAAAATTCTGTCTGTAAATTGACATACATAATCTCGGATGGATTTATTTTTCCTATTGCTAAGATGGCAGGTATGCTGTTGATACAATGCAGTCTGTTTGCGCTGAGCTGGCTGGACTTACAGGTCCAGTGGCAGAGCATAGTACTCTAGTTGGAATGACATTTGGGGGCTTTCTTCATTCTAAGGTCTGGGGATTTCTGCTGATGGCTAGAATTAATACTACTTCATTTTTTATACTGAATGTCGCCGAAATACTTGCTTTTGCTGTTACATTACTGATAATCTTATGATTTGATTCTTAGATAAGATGCATGAAGTGCCACAACAAATCGGAGATATATGAAAGAATGATGGATCTCACTGTAGAGATAGATGGGGATGTTAGAACTCTTGAACAGGCACTCAGAAGATTTACAGCTTCTGAAATGTTAGAGGGGGATAACAAGTACTACTGCAACAGGTTTGCTTACTTTTTTTTTGTTATGCAGTTATCTTCATTGATGACCTTCTTTTTCATCTTTACTGCTGCTCAACACTGTTATTTTTATTTTATATGCCTATATGCATTTGTTTCTATGTTAACTGTGTATTTTTTTGCTAATTCCTGTTTATGCGTAACTTTTTTCGTTTTAACTTTTATGCAACAGATGTAAATCTTATGAGAAAGCTAAGAAGAAGCTCACAGTCTTCCAGGCACCAAACATCCTTACAATTGTGCTGAAGCGATTCCAGGTTGTTTTTTAATTGCCTTCCCATGATCCATTATTATTATTTTTTAGCTTGACTGCAAATATTATTGCAAATATGCATGCTTATATGTCATGTTCACCTTCCAGGCTGGAAATTTCACTAAATTGAAAAAGCCTGTTCAGTTTCCGGAAATGCTGAACATGAGTCCTTATATGAGTCACTCGAGTGATAAATACCCTCAATACAGTCTATATGCTGTGGTAGTTCATTTGGATGTTTCAAGTGCAGAATTCTCTGGTCATTATGTGTGCTACGTGAAGAATTACCGTAAAAAGTGGTTCAAGATTGATGATAGTGTGGTATGTATATCTTCTAGCTAATTCCTCATGAAATAGGAAAAGTTGACATGAATGTTCCCAACTTTCATCTATCTTTTCAAAATAATCTAAACTTTGGATTAAACCTGAATAATCCCAACTTTTGGCAATACCTTCTCAAAAGAATCCAAACTATTAATTTTCTTGCCTATACTTATCCATTTTAGGTCTATAATAAAAAAAAAAAATAGTTTGGTTTTTTTTTTGAGAAGGCACCCTTTACAGGTGGGATTATTATGGAATAATTTAAAGTTGGGATTGCTCATGACAAATATTTCCCAGAAAATATGTGAAATCTTGCTTTGTAATCTTATTCCTGCCTCCTAATACTCTGCATATTTTCGATTAGAAGTCTGCTATATGCGTTAGATTGGGTTTTCACCAGTTCACATGTCACTTTGTAATAGTATTCTCATTTAATGGTTCCTTAACAATAAGGAATTGATTAGCGGTTTGCTACAGGTTATTAGCGTGGATTTGGAGAGGGTCTTATCAGAAGAGGCATATATGCTTCTGTATGCGAGGTATGAATTCTTTGTACAAGCTGATAGTATTACCGATTACGCATCTTTGGGTCATGAAAAGAATTTTGAAAAGCCTGGTACAGTATTTGGCAAATATAAGATCGAGCAGGAGCTGCTGAGCCTTTGTCTCTGTTGCATATGTGCTTATAGTATGACAGCATTGAATAGACTCTGAGATTGCTGTGTTTCAATTTTATATGTTCTTTTTGGGGTTCAAATAGTGGAAAAGTTCAAGTGACCTAGTGTGGAACCAATGGCGGATAGACTCCATCATGGGTATAGATTATAACAAGTCTTGTCCCATAAGTGTGTACCAAACAATTGAACTGTGCCTGTGATTACTAAATGAGGCATGCGAATGGTAGGAACTCTAGAAACTAGCCTAAGACTATTTGCAAGGTTCAGGTCTGGCTGGGGTTCTGAAGGGCAAGGATCATAAGAGGAGGGACCACTGGCATGATAGAGAATGGACATTGAGATGGTAGTCTGATAAGGTTTGCATTTCTGGATTCTGTCTGGTCTTTGCTGGAAACAGTTGAAGAAAATTTGGAATCAAACCTGTTGGTGAGATGATGCTACATGCTACTACTTTTGGAGTGGGGAAGCCATAAATGCGTGAGAACTTTCTTTAATTTTTATTGAGCTCAAAAGTAATTTGCAAAGTAGCCATTGAGAGTAAAATTTGGCCCTTCTATAGGTTTAAACTCTTGCTTCTTGCTTCATTAACCATTAAATTTATAATGTCTTTGAGATGTATTCTGATGTTTATCGGATAAGTTAAGAGGATGAACAAGTATGAAGACTAAGAGAGGTTGAGGGGTGCAAAAGCTTGGGGGAAGGGTTTAGAAAAGTCCGGGGATGATGGAATTGAGGTGCTAAGCAGTGTCTGAAAAGGCTTGAGGCACACTGAGGCAATAGGGGTTCTAGAGCCTAGGAATGAAGCACGCTTCATTAAAGTGAGCCACTTTTTTATATCTTAAGTTTTTGGCGGTAAAATTGGCTTTCTGACAATGGGACACTGGTGAAATTAGTGCCACTACTATGCCTTGATGTGCTTCATAGAAATGTTCCCCGATTTTTCTCAGTGCTGTGGCAGCACCATCTTTGCCTTCAGCTCCTGGTGCACCTCAAGGGCTCCTTTTCTAAACACTAGTGCTAAGACATTACAGATTTGGCAATGTATGTTTTCATTTGGCATTTTGCTGCTTCTTTCATTTCGAATATGATTGTACTAAAGAATTCGTATATGGAAGAGGAAAAGGGAAAAACCAAGATAGAAATTGTTCAAGGTGATGGTCAGTGTTTATGTGTTAAATGCACATGTTAATAAGATCAGTAATTGGTTGTGTGTACGAGTATGCTGTATGGTTATTTATAAATTCAAGTGCCTTTTTTTTGGGTGAAACTATTGCGAGTGGAAGTACATATCTCAATGCTATTCAAAGAAAATCGTAGATCAGACAGCAACTGTTTTACTGCAGGGATAGTCCAATGCTTCCAGCATCAGGGAGGAATTCCTATAATGGCAAGCCTGGTGGGGTGAATTTTGAAGCTGCTACCGCCAGTTGCAGTGAGATATATGCTATGCCAAAGGTTAGGCATGGTAGTTCAGATGCCAGTGTTGATCCTTTGGTGATGCAGCGTGAGTCAAGTAAAAGCAGTTATGCCAAAGAACCTTCATATGTTGAGGAGTGGGTTACTCACTCTGTTGAAAGCATTCCGAGGGTGGATTCATCAAGTGAGATCTCCTCCCTGTTCAGCTACTCAGAAGAAGGCACGTGTAGTACACCAAGCACCAAAGATTCTGCCAGTGTGGACGATTTCTCTGATTACATATTTGGAAAAGGCAGTGTTGCTGGTCGTTGAAGTCGAAATGGCATTGGTAATAAATGAAGTTATCGGTATGATTGTGTGTCATTTGCAAAAAAGACTTGCGAAGTCTATGGTAATACTACTCCATCTCTGAGTATGTGTTCTTTTTCTTCAATTTCCATCCCTGCTCAGTACCGCCTACTACGGTAATTGAGTGGTAAAGAGAATTTAAGAAAGATGCATATTCTAGAGTAGAGTTGTATTATAATGGACATCGACATTATGTCTTTCTTACTCATTTACACAGACCCATTACCACTGCGACCTAAGAAATCAAAGGGAAGTTCAGCAAAGGCTGTATATTTGTAATTTAACAACCAGACAATCAAATCGTAGGTTTAAGTCTAACTTTACCAGCTTAGTGTTTGGTTAAGTTGTCTAATGCGAGTTGCGCACTTGCTCTCTGTTAAGTTCGGGAGAGCAAGATTAAGCTCAAATGTTTTATTCAGGTTTGAGCTTTTGAGTCAATTGGGGGTTGGAGGGAGTTTTCGACAAGTCACTGTATAGTTAGTTAGTACTATAATTCTTAAGTGTTGTACTAAGCGTGTTTATTCAATACCATTGTTGTTCCATGTACCTTATTTTTTGGGACATACTTGTTCAATATACCATAATTCTTATGATTTTAGCGTATCTATGTTATTCTACGCTGCTTGTACATATCATCTACAGCTAGCCAAAGAGGATGGAGCTGCGAAAGATATCTGGAAATTGTGTTTTAAAATTGGAAAGAAATACTAGCCATATATACTTGTTGTATTTGGAATGTTAGCATTACATTATACTGTTCTCATTTCTCAGAGTAGGTTCTTTGTGAAAGTTAGGCTATAAAAAAAAAAGGGAAGAGAATAAAGATAACGGGATCAGCAGTCAGCACCTTTGTCCTTTTTTTTTCTTATGCAGGAATGACATGGTTAGATGAAAAGTATAAAAGTATTCATGTAATTGTTAGTTTGTTTATTTTTCGCATTGTGTCAATTTCAGAAATTCTAAGTGAAAAGTTGTAAAGAAACTTCCTCTAAATTCCGTTTTTTGCTCAGAAAACCAAAAAAAAGCTTTCAGTATTCATGAAAAAGCTCTAACTAGACTCACTGATAGAGAAATAAAATTGTTTTACACTTTAACTGATGCCGAGTGCCAAATACGAGTGGCACGTGGAAGTTCGAGATCTGGTTTGGTTCACACAGGCTAAATTAATTTCAGAATTTTGAGATACTAATTCTTATAGTGAACTTCTGGAGAAATGTTTTGCAGATATGCTATAAATTTCCTAATTGTAATAACGAAGATTCAGTGTGTTAAAATGGCTGTTCTGACTTCTGAAAGTTATATTATAATGACTGCATAGCAGAAGCTGTTTTTGTTTTTCTACACTAAAATTGGTGCAAGTGATATGAGCAGAATGAGATAATGGCAGTTCTGAACTGAAGAAAATCTGCATATATATATGTATAATCTTTATTGATCCAAAATCTGTGCCCCGGATCAGTACAGAACAGTAGAAAATCATTACAACTATAAAACCAGCCTTCCTCTCCTGAGACAAGAAAACCAAGATATGCTTGTCCACACAGCTGAGGCTTGTGACACAAGAAAGCCCAATAATAGCTAACCATAACAAAAGATACAATGCAAAACTCTAGAATATGTGACTATATATACTTAAAGAGAGAAAAATCATTGGCTCTGGATTACTGGGATGGAGATGGTGCCATGGAAGGGATAGTGGTCGGAGTAGTAGGCATAGCTGGTAGGGGAGGTAATGCTGTGTTAGGTGCGTAAGGCATGGGTGACAATGGTGGCAATGTGGCCTTAGGCAGGGGGGCAACAGGCCCTGCTGGCAGAGGAGTGACAGATGGCAGTGGTGGCAATGTTGCTGTCTGTGGCTGTGGTGGTAGGTTGGTTGCAGCTTGAATTGTGGGCAAGGAGTTGGATGGCAAAGGTGGCAATGTTGCTGGTTGTGGTGGCAGGTTGGTTACAGCTGGCATTGGAGGAAAGGAATTGAACGGCAATGGCGGCAATGTTGCTGGCTGTGGTGGCAGATTGGTTGCAGCTGGCATGGGGGGAAAGTAATTGGACGGCAATGGTGAAAATGTTGATGGCTGTGGTGGCAGGTTGGTTGCAGCTGGCATTGCGGGGAAGGAGTTGGATGGCAATGGCGGTAGTGCTACTTGTGGTGGGTTCACCATTGCTGGCATCGGTGGGATGCTGAGGTTTGGTAGTGGGGGAAACCCTGTTTGAGGCATGGTTGGCATTGCTGGCATCGGAGGAATACTCGGTTTTGGAAACGGCTGGATTGGAGGAAGTGTTTGTAAAAGATGTCTGGCGGCGAAGCTCATTTGAAACAGAGCTACAAGTACAGAAAGCAGGAGGGAATACTTTGCCATAACGATAAATGGAATACAAGTATCTGAATATGTGCTTTTGGCAATATATGTTTCTGAGATGGTAAGACAGCTTCTGGCTTTGATGACTATTTATAGGGAAACTTAATGTTGAATAATGTTCAGAGTTTTTGAAGAACCAACTAATCGTAGTTATCATGGGTTGTAGTTGGTTAAAAAGACACTAGTTAGCTCACCTTCCCTTGTTAGTGGAGACATTTTTGATATTCAGAAGAACTAATTTGTGTTGCAGTTGGCTCAGAGCTCATGTTCAAAAGGATCAACAGACAACAAGTATTTTGTCAGGTTAACAAGCTGAGTTGAATAGTCAACCTTATAAATATGAGAAGTGGTAGTATATGTCAACGAGTAATTGAACAAACTTTTTAAGTGATCGCTACCTACAAGCTACACCCCTGGTTTCTCTTCTGTTTTTCTAGAAAATCAGTCATATTTACAAGTTAGCTATATTAATTCTAAATTTTTATTACCATTATAACATAGTTTCTCTCTGTCCAAATTCGCTATATTAATTTTAAGAAAAACACACCGAAATATTGTTTTCTGGGTTGCCACTTTCAGATTCATCATTTTCACAAAATTTGTAAAAAAAAATTAAGATCAAAATACTGTCAAGTTGACAGAAAAAGTTGGGTATGACGCTTGGCTTGTTCCTTTTTCTAAGGGCTAAGGAGAGTATTTTCTATAATTTTACACACACTGTGAAGTATAGGAACAAATTTATCACCCTCATACCATAAAGCTTTTTCCTTAATATTGAGTTTGATAACTGTGGATCTGCTGCATGTGATGTGAAGAGGGTCTTATCAGAATATTTAGAAGCGGAAAACATGCAACAGAACAACTTTCTAGTTAGTGCTGTTTGATAGAATGATAATAAATGGTTGTAATGGTAATGAATTGATAGCTAATTTTGAAAGTATAATGCGAACGTACATGCTGATGTTTGTCCATCTTCAAATACCACAATTTCTTCCTAAGTTTCCGTTACCACTTTAGGGGTGGAATTGAGTTGTAATGGACATTTATGAAGAAATGTTTAGAGATGAAGTTTCGTTACCATGAGTAGTGTCATGTGATTTTGTTTATAAAATTACATATAAAGTCATATACTAATATTACCATTATGATCATTTAATACTAATTACCATAGGGGTTCTTAGACGCTTGGATCTCTAATAACTTAACTCTAGAAAATTGATTAAGGAGTTGATAATTTCTATCTCTACAATGCTTGCATATAAGTTTACAAAGGATTGCATCTCTCAATCTCAAGGTCGTGGGATCAATCCCCACTCCCGTTACTTTTCACCCTTCGAATGAGCTATATGCCCTCAGATTACAGATGTAGAAGAATGCTAAAACACATGCATATGAGCACGCATTCAGTTGGAGTCTTGTCGGAGGGATGCCACTAGCTGGAAGAGAAGCTCAGTGGAACAGGACATGAACAAAAGATGCAGACTTCCTTGTTGGAGTTTATAATAAAGGTTTGTGAAGGAAACTCAAGAGTTGCTTCAAAAGAGAATGTGAAGAGTCCCACATTGATAGAATAATAGGTAGTGTAAGGGGTTTATATACATTACTCTTTCTATACCCTTTGAGTTGTGTGACAAAAGGACTTTTAGTGGACATGTGGTGAGTGGAGTCACCACACGCGCCCACCCGGTCCGGGCCTTGGGCCTTGGGGAATAAACTTAACTTAATCTGTTGTTTTTAGCCAGTAATTAGGTTACCGGATTTCCTCCCTTAATGAGCCGTTATTTCCTAATTACGGGCCATTATCTCCTCCCACTAAGTCGGCTGTAACCACGTTTTAACCCTATTATCCTTTTATAAATACGTAGTTACTTTCTCTGAATACACAGAAAATCATAAACTCTTCTTCTTCCTCTCTCGAAAATCTCTTTCTGGGCAATATTCAAGATCGTTCTCAATCTGTTTTTCCATCTACACTGGAAATTCAGAGACCGTGTACCCCTGGAGGTTGATTGCTAAGAGGCCGTGTGTTGTAGCGGGGCAAATTCAACTTTAGGGCAGTGAATTCTTCACGCCACGGTTTTCCAGATAAGTTTAATTTATATTGTTAGCGGTTTTAGTTCCTACATTCTAAAGTTGAATTTTTCAAAATATTTTTTTATCCCGGAACTATGGCTGCTGATATTCCTAATGAAGGTACCCGTATTTTAAATGCTGTTCCTATAACCAATCCCTTTGTCCCTGATATGTCAAAGTTAGAACCTTTTGATGGGAAAAACTATAGGATGTGGTCTGATAAAATGGAATTTTTTTGGGCAGATTGGTGTTGATTATTGTTTGTCTGTTGATGTTGCTCCTGAAAATTCTGTTAGGGATTTCGTAAAAGATAATAAGACCTGTCGTGGGATGTTATTGCATTATATGACTGCTTCCCTTTATCTGATTTATAGTAAGTCTAAAAATGCTAAGGAGATTTGGGATGGTTTGAATGCGAAGTATGGGACTGATGATTTTGGGACTAAAAAATATGCGTGTAGTCGTTGGTTGAAATTTTCTATGAATGATGAGAAACCTGTCCTTGATCAAGTTCATGAGTATGAACATTTATGTGCTGATATTGTTGCCGAGGGTATGGCTATTCCTGACCTTTTCCAAGCCAATTGCCTTCTAGAAAAATTGCCTGCTTCTTGGGAGAATTTTGTTCATTCCTTAAAACATAGGCAGAAAGATTTTACCCTTCAAGAGTTAGTGTCCCATATAAAAATTGAGGAGCAGAACCGTATCCAAATAAAGGGAAAATCAGTTGATCATTCTTCTAGTTCTGCTAATCTTGTGGAAACTAAGACTGCTGCAGGTAAAGGACCAAAAGGCAAAGGTCAAAATCAGTTTCATGGTACCAGGCAGAATAACAACAACTTCAAGGGAAAAGGCAAATTTAAGGGTAACTGTTTTGTGTTAGTGGAAGTGTGCCAAGGAGTGCCGTCAAAGGAAGGAAACCCCAGTCAAATCCAAAGATGGCAAACCTCAAGCTAACCTTGCTGAAGATGATGATGTCATTGCTGCTGTGTGTGTCCGAGGTAAATCTGGTAAGCAATGTTTCAGAATGGATCGTGGATACTGGTGCAACCCGTCATATCTGTGCCAACAAAGAAGCGTTCCAGGAATACCAGAAAGTTCCAGAATCAGAGTGCATCTTCATGGGAAACTCAAGCACTGTGAGTGTTTTAGGCAAAGGAAAGGTTTTCCTGAAATTAACATCCGGGAAAACCATTGCTTTGCAGAATGTCCTGCATGCTCCTGATATCCGCAGAAATCTCATTTCTGGTTCACTTTTAAACAAAGCTGGGATTAAGTTATCTTTTGAATCTGATAAACTTGTATTAACCAGAAATGGTATTTTTGTGGGTAAAGGCTTTTGTAATGCTGGACTTTTTGTTTTGGATGTTGTTATTGATAATAAAAACTCTGCTGCTTCTGTTTATATTGCTGAGTCTGTTTCTTTATGGCATTCTAGACTAGGTCATGTGAATGTTGCCTCTATTAAAAGGCTAAAACAACTTAGTCTTATTTCTGACTTTAGCAATACTTCTTTTGATAAATGTGAAGTGTGTGTAGAAGCTAAGCACCCTAAGAAAGCATTCAACAAAAATGTGTCCCGTTCCTCTACTTTATTAGAGTTAGTCCATAGTGACTTAGGTGACTTTAAGAATTCCATGAGTAGGGGAGGAAAGAAATACTATATTACTTTTGTTGATGACTTTTCTCGTTACACTAAGGTTTATTTATTGAGTTCTAAGGATGAGGCAGAAGAAAAATTTCTTATTTATAAAGCCGAAGTAGAGAACCAATTGGACCTTAAGATTAAAAGGGTGAGATCAGATAGGGGTGGAGAATATGATGGTACTTCCCTTAAGAAATTTTGTGAGTCTAATGGGATTATTCATGAGGTTACAGCCCCTTATACCCCAGAACAGAATGGAATAGCTGAGCGGAAAAATAGAACACTTAAAGATATGATGAATGCTATGCTTATTAGTTCAGGTATGCCTACTAATATGTGGGGTGAAGCTATCCTTTCTGCTTGTTATGTCCTTAATCGAGTTCCCCATAAGAAGTTAGATAAAACTCCCTATGAATTGTGGAAAGGCTTCAAGCCGAATTTGGGATACCTCAAAGTGTGGGGGTGTTTGGGAAAGATAGGACTTCCTGACTTTCAAAGGAGTAAAATTGGACCTAAGACTGTAGATGGTATTTTTATTGGTTATGCGTCTAACAGTGCTGCATATAGACTCATTCTTAAGGATGCATCTGGTTTTGGTCCGATTAGAGAGTCAAGAGATGTTGAATTTTTTGAGCATATATTTCCTATGAAAGTTAGTTTGCAATCATGCTTGCCTGCTGCATCTTCTTCTTTTTGCATCGTGACATTGCATCATCTAGTGAGACCTTAGAACCTAGAAGGAGTAAGAGAGCTAGAACTGAGTCTAGTTTCGGACCTGATTTTATTACTACCTTTCTAGCTGAAAAAGAGTGCTTAGATGAGCAAGATATCAATGCTTTTGTGTTAGAAGAGAACCCGAGAACCTATGCTGAGGCCATGAGATCGGTAGACTCAAGTTTTTGGTTAGAGGCTATTAACAGTGAAATAGAGTCTATTATGAGTAATAACACTTGGGTTTTGACGACCTTCCTAGAGGTTGTAAGCATTAAGCAGTAGGTGGATTTTTACAAAGAAATGCAAGCCTGATGGGTCTTTGGATAAGTATAAGGCTAGACTTGTAGTTGGAGGGCATCGCCAAAAACAAGGGTTAGACTTCTTTGATACTTATTCTCCTGTGACCAAGGTAGCCACCATTAGAGCTTTAATTGCACTTGCATCTATTCATGATTTAATTGTGCATCAAATGGATGTGAAAACTGCATTTTTGAATGGTGAGTTAAACGAGGAGATCTATATGAAGCAACCTGAAGGATGTGAGGTTCCTGGTCAAGAGGACAAGGTATGCAAGCTTATTAGATCTTTGTATGGTTTAAAACAAGCACCAAAACAATGGTATGATAAATTCCATCAAACTATTACTTCAAATGGTTTTTTGGTAAATGATTCTGATGCTTGTGTTTATTCCAAAATTGATGAACTTGGTTGTGTTTTCATATGTCTATATGTGGATGATATGTTGATCTTTGGGACCAATATAGACGTAGTAAATACAACTAAGTGCTTCCTAAATTCTGCTTTGAGATGAAGGATTTAGGAGAGGCTGATGTTATTCTTGGAATAAAGATTACTAGAACTTCATATGGGATATCTTTAAATCAATCTCATTATATTGAGAAATATTAAAGAAGTTTGATCAATTTGATTGTGTTCCTGTGAAAACCCCATATGATTCTAGTATTCATTTGAAAAAGAATAAAGGTGATAGTATATCCAAGAACAATATGCAAAAATAATTGGAAGTGTAATGTTCTTGATGAATTATACTAGACCTGATATAGCTTATGCTGTTAGTAGATTGAGCAGGTATACTCACAATCCTAATCGGGAGCACTGGGTTGCCTTGATTAGATTGTTGAAGTATCTAAAAGGCACTACCAATTGGGGTCTACATTATCAAAGGACACCTTGTGTTCTTGAAGGATTTTGTGATGCTAATTGGGTGTCGGATAATGATGAGATACAATCTACTAGTGGTTATGTTTTCACTCTTGCTGGAGGAGCTATATCATGGAAATCATCAAAACAAACATGTATTGCCAAATCTACAATGGAATCTGAGTTTATTGCTTTAGAATTGGCAGGTCAAGAAGCTGAATGGATAAGGAGTTTGCTTGCTGATATTCCATTGTGGGGGAAGCCAGCTCCATCAGTTTCTATGCGGTGTGACTCGCAAGCAGCAATTGGGGTAGCGAATAATCAAGCCTATAATGGAAAGAGAAGGCATATTCGCTTAAGGCATGCCATAGTTAGAAATCTAATTAGAGAAAATGTGTTGTCACTCGAGTATGTAAAATCAGAGAGGAATATTGCTGATCCTCTCACCAAAGGCCTTTGTAGAAAAATGGTGCTGGAGTCAGCACAAGGAATGGGTTTAAAGCCTATTGGTGAGTGAATTGTGATGGATACCCTTCTTAGGAATTCCTAAGTTCAAAGGGTCAAACGAAATCACAAAACAACTCAAGTTATTATGTACTACTACCATTCCTATTAATAAAAGTGACGTAGTATTTTGTTTTAAATTACTGTTATATGTGTAAGGTTGAGTATAAGCTCTTAATAAGTTCATAGCCTTATTTGAGGTGGTTTGTGACAGTACAAACTTGATGAACTTACCTATGTGAATGTGGGGTTACGCCCAATCCCCTATGAGAGTCCAAAGGCTTAGGCTCTCTAGAGCATTCACGAGAATCCAGGCTAATTGTGGGGCATCTATATTATATTTGCGAGAACGTATCTTGATTTGAAAAAGGTTGAGTGCGCAACTATGTTTTGCTAACATCATGAAAGGTTCAAAGAGAAATCTACCTCTTATGACAGTAAGACATATTTGTATGCACTGAGTGTCAATTCAAGTCCATAAGACATTGATACTTCAAAACTCAGTATCTATTGCCCAGATCATCTGTTTTCAGCCCTGTTTTTTCCTGTTTTCCTCTTTTGAATCATGTGGGGGATTGTTGGAGTTTATAATAAAGGTTTGTGAAGGAAACTCAAGAGTTGCTTCAAAAGAGAATGTGAAGAGTCCCACATTGATAGAATAATAGGTAGTGTAAGGGGTTTATATACATTACTCTTTCTATACCCTTTGAGTTGTGTGACAAAAGGACTTTTAGTGGGCATGTGGTGAGTGGAGTCACCACACGCGCGCGCCCGCCCGGTCCGGGCCTTGGGCCTTGGGCCTTGGGCCTTGGGCCTTGGGGAATAAACTTAACTTAATCTGTTGTTTTTAGCCAGTAATTAGGTTACCGGATTTCCTCCCTTAATGAGCCGTTATTTCCTAATTACGGGCCATTATCTCCTCCCACTAAGTCGGCTGGTAACCACGTTTTAACCCTATTATCCTTTTATAAATACGTAGGTTACTGTTCTCTTGAATACACAGAAAATCATAAACACCTTCTTCTTCCTCTCGAAAATCTCTTTCTGGGCAAATTCAAGATCGTTCTCAATCTGTTTTTCCATCTACACTGGAAATTCAGAGACCGTGTACCCCTGGAGGTTGATTGCTAAGAGGCCGTGTGTTGTAGCGGGGCAAATTCAACTTTAGGGCAGTGAATTCTTCACGCCACGGTTTTCCAGATAAGTTTAATTTATATTGTTAGCGGTTTTAGTTCCTACATTCCTTGCACACAATTACCGTGCTAGGCACGTTTTTGCAAATCACTCAAAGACGAAAGAATATGCAGGCGCAACAAAGAGTTGACAATTCAATGAAAAGGGGTCATGTTGGTGTTTGATCTCATATCGATTATGCACATTGCAATTTGCATATGAAACATTGATCAAATCTGGTCAGGTCAGGTTCATCTCATGTTCGTATTCTGTCAGTTTTGTGTTTCCTCCAGTAACTATTCTTCATGTCTGTGTTATGTTGGTTTCAATTGCATTGTCATGTTGTGTTTAGAGAATACTAGCTCTACCAGTGAGTCTAGTGGGAGCTCCACCGGTGCTACTAAAGACGTGCAATGATGAGAGTTAGGCGCCTTAAAAAGTACCACAGCCCTGTTATAATTTGGAAGCTCCCTAGTTCTAGTGTAACTCTTTGAGGGAAGGAAGATTAAGGTGCATAGTGCATGTTGAAAGCAGAGGCCTGCGCTCCTATTCTTTGTTAGCATAACATTACTGTTTAAGCAGCATTTCTCATACAGTTCTTTAATGTGCTGGAAGATATTAGTTTCTTTGAACAACAAGAACAATGCCATAACTTTAATCCAAAAGATTGGATACATTCTATGAACGTACCACAAATTTATCTCTTGTGGTCGTCCACAAAGACCTACTTTTTCTGTTCACTCCTGTATACTCTTGAAAACCTATTTTCTTCGTTTTATATTTAGGTATTTAATTCCCTCCATCCAAGTCTTCTTTGAGTTTGAAGGAAATTTTAGGTGATAGTGGTAAGCCTAAATCATGCCTTTATGTTCTTCATTAGGAAGACAACTCAGTTTTTATGGTGCTTATGAAGTCGTAAATCGTGATGGTACCTTGTAATATATAGTCTTCCTGCGGCTGAAGAATAAGTGCTTTTGAGATTTTTTTTTTCTCTTGCATATTGCATACACAATGGGCTAACTGGAAGAGTTTGCTTTCATATAATATAAGCAGCAATATAGCTTAGAGCCTGTAATGCATTTGGTGACTTCTATTGATCAGCACATGCAATCTTCTATGACATGAATCAAAAATGGAAATTAGTCTTCATATTTTGTGACTCCGTTTCTCCTTTAGTTAGTACTAGACTACTAGTATATATTTTAGTTTCATGTCTTTACTTCATTTGTCTGTTCAAAATGCTACTACTGTGGTCATTTCAATTCTACACTAATAATGAATGCTCTGAGAACAGAAGAAGATAAATATACTCTTTATTGATCCATATTGGAACTGAAAAAAAAGGTCCCCAATGCACGTATAAAACAATAGAGAATCATTACAAACTGTAAAAGCAGCTTTAAGATATGAATATATGATCATCCACCCAGGCTGAAAAAAGTCCGATGTCAGATCATAGCAAAAGGTACTATGCAAACTCAAAAAATAGCTGAATCAATGTACTGTGTCAGGAAAAATATAAGGGCTCTTGATTACTGGGATGGAGATGGCGCCATAGTGGTCGGAGTGGTAGGCATAGCTGGTAAAGGTGGTGATGCTGTATTAGGTGCAGAAGGCATGGATGGAAATGGTGGTAATGTGGCCTTTGGCAGAGGGGCAGCAGGAAGTGGCGCCAAAGCTGCGGGCTTTGGCAGAACTGGTGCAGCAGGCATTGCTGGCAGAGGACTGACAGTTGGAAGTGGCGGCAATGTTGCTGGCTGTGGGGGCAGGTTGGTTGCAGTTGGCATGGCGGGCAAGGAGTTGGATGGCAATGGCGGTAATGCTCCTTGTGTTGGGTTCAACACTGTTGGCATCGGTGGGATGCTGGGGTTTGGTAGTGGGGGAAACCCTGTTTTCGGCATAGTTGGGAGTGCTGGCATCGGAGGGATGCTTGATTTTGGCAACGATTGGATAGGAGGAAGTGCTTGTAAAAGATGTCGGGCTGCGAAGTTCATTTGAGACAGAGCTAAAAGTACAGATAAGAGGAGAACAAGCTTTGCCATTGTGAGAAATGAGATATACTTGTGCCCTTCTAGTAATAGATGCTTCTGAGATGATAAGATAACTTCTGGTTTTGATGGCTATATATAGGGAAAATTTGTGTTGTTTGGTGTTCAGATTATTGAGAGAAGTAGAGAACCAACTAACCTGAGTTATTATGGGTTGTAGTTGGTTATAAAGTGTACTAGTTAGCTCACCTTCCCGTGGTATTGGAGACATAATTTTTATGTTTAGAAGTGGATTGTGTTGCACTTGGCTCATATCTAATATCTAGAAAGATCATCATCAGGCATTTTTGTCCTGCTAACAGTCTTATTTGATTAGTCAAACCTTGTAGAAAACTGGTATTTTCAATGGGTGATTGAACAAACTTTTAAGTGGGGGGGACCCACACCCTAATTTTGTCATCAATTTCGATGTCCTAATTATCCCATTACCAAATTATGAACCATCAAGAATTAGGGGTGTCTGAACTCGAGCTCCAAACATAAAATCCTCCCTTCCTTGAAAATTGATATAGACAATCTACCAATGGATTTAATTTCATATTTTGAATATGCACTTAAGAATATATTTCGGAAAATACTCCCTCTGTTTCAGATTATAAGGCGCACAACAGCGTTTTTTTTTTTGTTTTATATTATAAGGCGTACAACAATTTCACGCAACTTTTTATTTTTTCAATAAAGCTTGTAATGTAATAGTACTTTGTACTTTTATTGCTTTTTCAACTAATTTCTTTCTCTCCGCCAAAAAAAAAAAAAAAAACTAATTTCTTTCTCATGCGTGCACTAGTCTACTGAATACTCCCCTTCATCTTCCACGTTTACATTTTCCCAATGCAAATTTTCTCTAACTCATTAATGGAGTCAAGTGTTCTTATCCTTATTTTTTTTATTTTCCCGCTAGTTACGTTCATAATTCTTATATATTCAATAGTTTTACCTCAATTTGGGTTGAAATTAGTATTGCCATCACCATCCATGAAATCAGGTTCATCATCAACAAACTGGACAACTTCATCTTCATCCTTAAACAAATGAGCAAATTCATTTTCTTGACCAAGATTGAGATTGGGTTATGGCTCAACTATATCATCTTCATCATAAAATAAATGAGCAAATTCATCTACATGACCAAGATTTAAATTGGGCAATGGCTCAACTATATCAACTTCATCTTCATGAAAAAAATTTAGATCGGACAATGGCTCAACCATATGTCCATATCAAGAATAAGATCGAGTAATGACTCATGTAAGTTGGAATTGGAAAGCATATTAAGATCTGGTGGAGGAAACTCCATATTTTGGTGATTTGCGGAGTTATTAGTATCATATTTATAGGTAAATTCATGAGAGAAAAATTTTCAAATTTTTTCGAAGATGAAAATTTCATGGACAATCTAAGCGGGTAAGTTAAATTTGTTTGAATTTCGTTTGAAATTCGCTCTAATTACATACTCCATTAGAGACGAGGAAGATGAAGAGATATGCATTTGTAGAGGAGAGCGAAAGGGAGTAATGGCATAATGTAAAAGCTCGTGGAAATTAAAGGAGCAACTGTTATTTTTTTAACATTTATGTTCAACGGGTAATTAAAACTAGTTCAGGTGACTTGTTATCCTCATTTCATAAAATTTATCATTTCTTAATCTGTGTGCATTAACCTTAAACAACTTACATTTTGAAACGGAGGGAGTACTTCCTAAAAGATTATTATATATATGATGAAAATTATGCATCCTTGGTTAAATTTTACTTCTGGGTCAAAAAATAAATGCCATGCATTTAATATGTGACATGTTTTCTACATAACCTAAACTAGGGTGTACATACATTGACTTGTAATAGTATCCTTATAGTATGAATATGGCATTTCCATACGTTGCAATGCATACAATGGGAACAAAGTAAGCATTTTCTCCGATACTTTAAAATCTACTACCTCTGTTTCAAATTAATTGTTACCAGTAGTGGCGGATCTACATGTGGTCCCAAGTGGTCACGTGACCAACTAATATTTTTGAAAAAAAAAAATCAAAAGCAGCGCTGCTCATTCTTTCACGCTAAACCCTAATTCTTCCGCCTCTTTCTCTCTCTTTCTCCTTCTCGAATCCCACGACCCAGACCCAACACAAAAAGCGTTCACTTCTTTCGACGTCGGCGGTCGTCGGTCCGGTCATTCTCTAATCCTTCGTCGTCGGCGGTTGAGTCATTCGGCCACACGTGAGTTCAAATCTTCAGATCTTCATGACCTTCAACTTCAAGGCTTCAATCTTCAATTTCTCTGTTCGCGGTTGTCGAAGAAGTCGAACCCTAAGTCTTCAATTCGCAGGCTTTCATTGTTGCTCGAGTATCAACTGCTCGACAATCGTACTTGCCGGATGCCAGCCTTCACTCCATCTTCAAAAAAACCCCTAATTCTCCATATTCGACAGTCAACCTCGAGCCTCGAGGTACTGTTCTTGAATCTTGATGAGCTCTTTTGTTTTTAGGTTTTTGTTTATCTTTTTTCAATAGTCATTTGCAGTTTTCAATTTATTTATTGCTGAAAATTAAAATCATGTTTTAATTCTGTCAATTAAACTTATCTACTTTTGATGTTCTAAGTTTTCGAAAATTTTGTGGATTGTTGCTTTATTGGAAGTGAATTAGGAATTAGATCCTTATTTTGTTGTGTAATTTTATTCAATTGAATTACTCAAAAGACTATAAAAGGCGTCGTTTTAGCAAATGGTTGTACGTGAATTTTTGAATGTGGAATTTAATTGATTTCCTAAAGGTGGTGTTGTTTTAGAAGAATGAAGAATTTTGTGTTGGATATTGTGAATCGAGAAATGTGTATTAGCCATTAGGGATGAATGAAGGACGAGGGTTGTTTTGTTAATATTGGCGTTTTAGATGTAATTGAGTTTTAGTTTGATGAATATATACTTGATTAGATGATGGTAGATGTATTGTATGTGAATGATATGAAATCTTGCACATCTGAGTAGTTCGTGTGGTTTAAATGGGCATTTCTAGTTTCATGTTGAAATATTGTCAACCGTTGTCGGTGGTGCCCTGCCGCTGCATTGTCGGTTGTCAGTAAGTCACTTTTTTATGTCGTACCTGTTTTTTAAATTTAGTTTTTCTTTTATCCGAATCTATGTCGTACCCCTTTTTTAAATTTTGATTTTGGTGTTTTCCATCTTCGTACCCCTCTCCATATCTGATTCCGAGCTACATATGGTGTGACCAACTATTTTTAGATTCCTGGATCCGCCACTGATTGTTACACTTACACTTTTCACGCATGCCAATGCAGAACTTTGAGGACATATATCTAACAAGATCTCACATGACTATGTTTTTATTCACGTATAAATCACAAACGAGAGTCAAAGTGCAATTTGTGAATAGTGTAAAATGTCAAAGTATAACAATTAATTTGAAACGGAGGTAGTATAATTTTTTTATACCCTTTGTTTCCCTACCAGTTATCCGTACGAGTTTGCTATTGAAAAAGAAATTAAAGATATCTTTAAATCTTTGCATCCATCCTGTTTCAAGTTCTAATTTTTTTTCTCCAAGCCCAACCCTTACTATACGAACATGGATTTAACAAAGTATGAGATTTACATTGTTTTACACAATATTTCTGTTTCGGGTGTTTATGTTTGGATAGAGCGAAGCAATGTGTCATTCACTAGCAACCCAACTTACAACCTCGACCTAGTAACCTCAACGACGAAACAAATACACATACCAGAGAAAAGCCACAAACCCCTGTATTGATAACCCTCCTATACAACCAACTGAAATCAACCTCCACCAAGTAATAAAAGAAATAGGAGCGAAAATGAAGAAACTAATCAGTAGTAAATGCCATTATGCCACTAACCCAGAAAATTAAAAATATGATAAAAACGCCACCTTCCTGGAGGGCAAGGACATTTTATCTTAAGTTATTTTTTCTTTTTTGCTCTGAACCCCCTATATGGTCAGGTTAATGTTTTTGAAACTCGCCGCCTATATGAATGGCCTAGGAAAGTGTTAAAATTATTAGCTCTTATATGTGCAATTATATGATATGTATGCAGTATGCGGGAAACAAGCGTATATTACATAATAGTAACAAGCATCCAGAGCATTATTATATATTACTATCACCATTTTACTAACATGCATAATAGTAGACTAATTTATTACATATAAATTTCTCTAATATATCTTTGTCAATTAAAATTTTATTACATTGTATATTTTTAATTGTAGATGAACTGCACGGTCAGGGATAACAATATATAAAAGCGGATTACCCATCTCCATTTTCACCATACATACCTTATTTTCTTCCAACTTTTATTTAAATTCACAAAAAAATTCTTCCTCAATCTTTTAGCCATTATGTCGTCCTCCATCCTCATCTTTTTCTTTTGAGGAGTATTTTAGGAAAATAAGACACCTTTTTTTAGGGGAAGGAAAATAAGACTCTAGTTATTCCTTATATATAGTTGGTTTCTTTTTCTTTTTCATGGCATTAATGATATACTTCCTCTATTTTAAAATAGTTGCACCATTTGCCATTTGGTCACTATTCATCAACCAACTTTGATAAGCTTTCTCTCACAATTATATAAGAAAAAACGGTCAAGTGGGATTTTGTTTATTTCGCATCAACACGAGGATTCCAAATATCAACTTTTTATATTTATTTACTTATACGCAATTAGAGATATTAACGTTCAAAAAAGCGGTAGATTAAAAGTTGTCCACTAAGCGGATTTTTCTCTCCTAATTCTCTCTAGGTGCACGATAAGGTGAAGTGCTATTGTGAGCCGAGTGGTGGATGGGGAGGAAAAAGAAGAGCTCCGGTGCCGGTGAAGGGTCATCGGAGGCCGGAAACTCAAATAAAACTAATGGCGTAACTAGTAAGCAGGTTATTGGAGCGGATTATGTGGAAGGCAATGGAACAGTAACAACGTTGCAAGCGACGGTTACTGAGGTTCAAGAGGTGGTGGAATCACCAGTGCAGGCACCGAAATCTGAGGCTGACTTAAATGTAAAGAGTCAGCACTTCTGGAAAAGTATGACACAGAGTAAGATCTCCGAAAAAGGTATGGGTCTGAACTATGTTACTCTGATGGTTGTTAATGGTGAAAATGTAGCTAAATTAGATAAAATGGAGGTTGATAGAGCTACTGAAAGTTGGCAGAATGCTTTGATTGTCTACGTCATTGGACAAAATCCTAGTATCATGGCAATAATCAACTATTGTAAGTCTCAGTGGGCGCCAAAAGTTGAACCTAAAGTTTTTAAACATGATGAGGGGTATTTTGTGGTGAAAATGGAAACAGTAGAAGATAGAGATGCAGTGTTGTTTTCAGGGCCTCATCTATTCTTTAGTAAAGCTATGATAGTGAAACAGTTGACATCTAGCTTCAATTTTAATCAGGAGATTCTAAAAGTTATTCCAATATGGGTTACATTGCCTAACCTTCCCTTAAACTGCTGGAATATTGATTCATTGAGTAGGATTGGAAGTACTCTTGGAGTCCCATATATGCAGATGAATGCACAACGAAGCAATTAAGGATCTCATTTGCAAGGATATTGATAGAAATGGATGTAACAGGGAAGATTAAGGAGGAAATAAATGTGGAAGATCCTAATGGGAGGGTGTTTAAACAAAAAGTTGGTTATGTCTGGTTACCACCTTTTTGTAATAAATGCCAGAAAATAGGACATGTATGTGAGGAGAAAAAGAGGCAAGTTAAAGGAAAAGTCACTCAGAAATGGATACCAGTTGTTCAGGCTAAGGACCTTCCTGTCTCAAATCCAGTCTTAGAGGTTGATATTGGGGATGAAAGGGTTACAGAAAATGTTCCTACAAGTTCTAGTAATCCTATTAATCCTACTAACGTAACCCCAGTGGTTACGCCAATATCTTCTACTCAGAGACAGGAGATAGATGAGGAGGGGGCCTGGAAAATGGTAACTAGCAAAACAAAAGACAAAGGTAAACAAGGTGCTTTTCAAGCAGCTAGAACAGCAGTGATGTATGAGCTACAATATGGTGGTGGAATCTCAGCTACAGGTGTTGGGGGTGCTAAGGGACCTAACCCTTATTTGTCCTAATGATATGCATTTCTTGGAATGTTAGGGGGATGAATGACCCCTTAAAAATAAAAGAAATTAAAAGAATTTTCTGTTTAAACACAAAGTTGATGTGTGTGTGTGTTATTAGAGACAAGAGTTAGGGAACAGAATGCTAGTAAAGTACAAAAGAAGATTGGTAAAGAGTGGAAGTGGGTTAATAACTACTCTCATTCCCCAAGGGGGAATCTGGATAGGCTGGAGGCCTGGTTGGGTTAATGTTACAGTGGCACATGTGCAGGAGCAGTTAATAGTATGTACAATGCAGGACCAGGTTCATCAGGTTAATTTGGTTGATGTATATGGTTTACTTACAATAGCTGATTGGAGGGGATTATGGAGGGGTTTATCACAATGTGTCCAACATCAGGAGCCTATGATAGTCATAGGTGACTTTAATGCTGTTTGTACGTCACACAAATGATAGACTAAATGGCACCCTGATAACTGATGCTGAGATTGAGGATTTTCAGAACTTCCTATTACAATCTAGTCTGATTGAGCCTAGGAGTACTGGGTCATTTTACTCTTGGTCAAATAGTAGTGTGGGAAGTGAAAGGGTGGTGAGTAGGATTGACAAGGCTTTTGTTAATCAAGCATGGCTAAGGTTGTATGCTGAGGTAGTAGTTGAATACTTAGCTCCTGGTATCTCAGACCATTCTCCCCTGAAATTCACCTTGGTAACAGGTAGTGTACAAGGGGGAAGACCCTTTAAATTCATGATTATCATGGCTGAGCAGGTAGATTTTTTAACCACTGTTGATAAAGCATGGAACTCTGTACATGGTAGGTATAGACTTCAGGCTATTTGGCTGAAACTTAAAGCTGTCAAGAGAGAGTTAAAACTGATGAAGACTCCAAAAGGTGGGGTTAGCACATGACAAGGTGGAGGTTCCGAGACAGCAAATCAATGAGTTGCAGAACCAAGAGGATTATGATAGTAATGCAAGGGTTCAACTTGATGTAAAAGGTTTGCTGAATGACCTGAGGCACTGGTCCCATATTGAAGAAAGTATTCTCCAGCAGAAGTCCAGGATCAACTGGTTACAACAGGGAGATGCTAACTCTAAACTTTTCTTTACTGCTACTAAGGCCAGACATGTGCATAATAGAATTGAAATGATAATTGCTGATGATGGGAGAATAGTGAAGGATGCTGAAGCTGTAAAAGATGAAATTTTAGCTTTTTATAAGAATCTATTGGGAATAAGAGCCTCAATGTTGCAGGGGGTTGATTTAAATATTGTTAGGGAGGGACCAAGTCTCTCTACTCAGGCAAAAGAGTCACTAATGAGAGTGATTACTAATGCTGAAATTGATGATGCATTAGCTGGAATTGGGACTGATAAGGCCCCAGGGATTGATGGTTTTAATGCATACTTTTTCAAGAAAAGCTGGGATACCATCAAGCAGGACATGTACACAGGAGTTCATGAATTCTTCACCAATAGTAGAATGTATGGACCTGTGAACTGCACGGCTGTGACTCTGCTGCCCAAGGTACCAAATGCAACAAGGGTCAAAGAGTATAGACCTATTGCATGTTGTACAGCAGTGTACAAGATTATCTCAAAAATCTTGACTAACAGGATGAAGGAAGTGAGAGGAGAGGTGGTGAATGAAGCTCAATCAGGGTTTATTCCAGGGAGGCACATAGCTGATAACATATTACTAGCTACAGAGCTCATTAGAGGGTATGCTAGGAAGCACATGTCACCAAGGTGCATTATGAAAGTTGATATAAGGAAAGCCTATGACTCTGTGGAATGGTCTTATTTGGAAACTTTGTTGCATGAATTTGGGTTTCCCAATATTTTTATAGGCTGGATCATGGAGTGTGTTACCACTTGTCTCATACAGTGTGCTGGTGAATGGCATTCCTTCACGACCATTTCAAGCTAAAAAAGGCCTAAGACAAGGAGATCCTCTATCTCCTTTTATGTTTGCTTTGAGCATGGAATACCTGAGTAGGTGCTTGAATGAATTGAAGAAAAGCCATGAGTTTAATTTTCATCCTAAATGTGAAAGGTTGAATATTACTCATCTGATGTTTGCAGATGATTTATTGATGTTTTGTAGAGCTGATAAGAGCTCTCTTGATTATATGGTTAATGCATTCAAAAAATTCTCTGAAGCTTCTGGGTTATCTGCTAGTCAAGAGAAGAGCAATATTTATTTTTGTGGAGTGAATGAAGACACAGCAAGGGAGTTGGCTGATAGTGTGCAAATGCAAATGGGGGAGCTCCCATTTAGATACCTAGGGGTGCCACTCACATCAAAGAAGCTGACTAATGCTCAATGTAAGCCTTTGGTGGAGAAGATAACTAATAGGGCTCAAACATGGATGGCTAATCTGCTTTCCTATGCAGGGAGGCTTCAATTGGTAAAAAGTATCCTCAGTAGTATGCAAAACTACTGGGCTCATATCTTCCCTCTATCAAAGAAAATCATACAAGTTGTTGAGAGGGTATGTAGGAGATTTCTTTGGACTGGAAAAACTGAAGACTCTAAGAAAGCACCTATTGCTTGGGCTACTATTCAGATGCCAAAAAGTGGAGGTGGTTGGAATGTCATTAACATGCTGCATTGGATAAAGCTGTTATGCTCAAATTGCTGTGGGCAATTGAATTTAAAAGGGACAAGATGTGGGTGAAATGGATTCACTCTTACTATATTAAAAGGCAGGATATCTATACAGTCAAATTGAGTAACCAGGCTTCCTGGATACTGAGAAAGATAATAAAGACTAGAGATACTTTAAGTACTGGTGGTGATTGGAGTGAAGTGTGTATTGGAGGCAAATTTTCAGTAAACAAAAGCTGAATGATTCTGTGGAAAGAGTGAGTTGGAAGCGGCTAATTTGCAACAATCATGCCACTCCTAGAAGTAAATTTATTCTGTGGATGATGCTACATAAAAGACTTCCTACAGTGGATAGAGTAAGGAAATGGGGGGTCAACTGTGATATTAAATGTAGCTTATGCAAGAATGAAGATGAAACTATACAGCATCTATTTTTTTCTTGTGCTTATGCTGCTGGAATAAGGAGTCAAATCTGCAGGCTGATGAATATTGCAGATTCAAGAGGGAGTCACCAGGAGGTGATTTCAAGAATGTGTTCTCAAGCTAGGAAGAAAAAAAGGGGAAACTAACTTTGATGCTATTTACTGAATGTGTGTATGCGATTTGGAGGCATAGGAATAGTCAAATCTTCAAAGGGAACTGTAAAGATGTAAATGTAGTCTTTAGAGACATTTTATTTACAGTTGCTACTAGATGTAAGGATATAGAAAGGAGTAAGCTGATGCTGTAATTCTCCTGTTGTATGCTATGGATTGTCTGCTTCATGTGCAATGCTGTTGATGCACATGTTTTTTTGGTATAAATATACTCTTTATTTGCCAAAAAAACGTTCACAAAAGCGTCTTGACAAACGTGAAAAAGGAAACGGTGCAACTATTTTGAAACGGAGGAAGTATCTCCTAATACACAAGAGACAAAAAAAATTCTTCTCCCCAGAAGAATGACGAAAGATACATATGAATATCATTTTTTGTGTGTCTTAAAGTGCAATTTAGGAAAAAAATTTGCTCAATCGTTTTAGTTTTCCATTTTTTTTTCATATTTATTTGGCTTCATAAATGTTGTACGCTATTTTCTTATTTTTTTTTTTGTATTGTTTATGTATAATTATAATGATATAAATCAGGGAGAGATAATATATATGATTTATCATCATTTACTAATTTCAAATATTTACATGTTCTTAGTAAAAAAGGAAAATCTAGTGAAAAGACAATTTAATATACTATATCTATCTCCGTAAAAGATTTAGAATATATGGACGGTGGACTCCCACATGAATTTGAATTGGAACATACAATCAAAGGTGTTACAATCCAAAAAGGGGATGCAACCGGTGGCGGAGCCACTTGGTAACAAGTGATAGCAAATGCTACCCCTAAAATATCTTGAAAAAATATCAGTTTGGCTACTACCAAAGTAGTCGAAAAAAATTTAGCTACCGCTTTTAACGGTCGCAAACGGCCTTAGTGACCGCTTTGTTGGTTGCAAACTGGTTTCTCAATCTTGATAAAAATCCTGTTGAAGAAAACTATAACAATGTCATTATGGCAACTGAAAACCTGGGATGTTAAAGATGGTCCATCATTATAATCCACCACCAACCAAGATAATTTTACGTCAACCAAACCAAAAACTCAACCAAGTTCAATTCTTTTTTTTTATTGTTGTTGTCTTCATTTTTCTGGACCTCACTTCCCATAAGTACAGGCACATCAGTCTTCTTTTTATTTGTTTCTTTAGTTGAATCTCGGAAGATGAATCCCACTGCTTCGTTTTTTTTCCTTCTAGTGTTTGTATGTCACTCCCCCCTCTCCTTTATCGGCGGAATTCACAATACCTAACAAATATTTAGAGTTTTTTTTTAAACTAATACACCATTGTTTTATACCAAGGTTGCCTAATAAAGCCCGACCCACCTCCACTGTAGTATAGTCCTTCACCCCGTCGCAGTAGTTAGGGATTTATAATTTTTTATTAATTAGGGATTGAGAATTATAGATTTTTGATTTTATAGTGAATCTCTAATGTGAAGTGTGAATATTTGTATAATAATAGATGACTTGTGATGTTGTGAATTTATGAGTTGTTGTTAGGTTGATTTTTTAGTATTAAAATGTTCAATTATAATACGTGTAAGAAAATAGTAAATGAGTCGATGATTAGTGAATTTTGTGTATTTTTGTTGTGTGTGAAGATATTTCAAAATTATGAGGAGAAAACAAGATAGTAATATTTCAGGACATTTTTTGTTCTAGAGGGGAGCCCAGTAAAAATGTGAATCTTTTTGGGGAGTCAGATATAATCATGATATTACTCTACCCCTATCTCAAAATCCTGGATCCGCCACTGGATGCAACTATATCAACCACAACAATTCAAATAATAACTGAACAAGAAAAGGCAAAAGCCTTAATCCTTTTCATGCATCACTTATGACAGTTTAAAAACTGAGTATCTACTTGTGAAGGATCCTAAAGAACTATGGGATAACCTAAATGGAAGATATGGGCATCTCAAAATGTGCTCCTCCCCATAACACATTTTGATTAGACCAATATGGTGTTACAGTATTTTAAAACAATAGGTGATTATAATTCAACATTGTTAATAATTGTGTCATTGTTGAGATATTGCGATCATCCATTGCGGAAGAGCAAATGCTAGATAAAATGTACTCCACTTTCCACACCAATGATATGATATTGGCACAATAATACAGGCTCAAAGAATTCAAAAAGTAATATGAGCTAAAGTTCTACTTGTGCTTCAACAAAATAATGATCATTTGTTAAAAAATCATAATATAAGATCTACGAGGTCTTCAACCATCAATGAAATAATTGCAATAGAAAATTTTAATCCACCATAAGCAAATGCCATTCATAAGAGTGGACATGGTAATTACAATGATTGTGGGAGAGACGTGGTAATTATCGTAGCCGAGGGCGTGGATGTGGGAGATGCCGATTTTTACCAAGAAATAACAATTTTTAAATTCTGATAAAAACTTGGGGACAATCATCTGAAAATCAAAGGCAAACATCCTACAAATGACAAGACACTTGCCAAAGATGTGGCCTGACTGGACATTGGGGTCGCACATGTCGTACTACCAAACACTTGGTAGACCTATAGCCGGCAAAATAGACTGTACCCGTTGACCCGACCTGAAACCCATTTTCCACCTGAAAGAAACGACCCGAAACATATTCGAAACCCGAAATAACCCGACCCGAACTAAAAATAGACCCGAATATGACACAAACCCGAATCCACCCGAACCTACTCGACCCAAAATTCACCCGATAATGATGACCACAACCCGAACCCGACCCGAAAAGTTGTCATATTAGTTACTTTTTAAACAAATTTAAGGAAAATATATCATGAAATACTAATATATGATTTAGCCACTGTTCATTAATTAATTAAGTTACTCTCATTAGTCTTATATGTGTTTTATTTATTTGCGAGATTGTAAACCCGATCTAACCCGACCCGACATGACCCGAAACCTCATGGACCCGATATAAACTCGTGCCCGAACTTAACCCGTACACAAAGTTGGCCCGATTATAACCCGACTCGTTCCCGTATGACTCGTTTGCCACCTCTTGGTAGACCTATATCAAGTTGCAATAAAGAACAAAGGAAATATGTTGAAACAAACTTTGTTAATGGGGCTAATACATCCATGTCCAGCTTTGATGTTTCTAATTTTTTTAGTGGATTATGTTGAAACTGAAAACAACTTTATCTTTGGAGAAAATAACAATGCATAAATATACTCAGTTTGTTTAATTGCCTCAATGTTCAATTTAATCTATTTCCTAATTCTTTTAGGGGAATGTTTTCACTATTTCATTATTAATAAAATATGCATTTTCTTATACTGATCATAATATTTATTAGTTATGAAAATATGAATTTTACTATAAGTTGGAACTAAAGAACGATGTCTTCTCAATAGTGGGACAACACACGCTATATTGAAAAATGAAGAGCATTTTTCTTAACTTACAATATTCCAAGCAAATGTCAACACAATTTTTGGGACAACCAAGCTGATTGAAGGCTCTGGGAAAGCCTGCATTATATCTCCAAATGGGGCAAAGTTGATAATCAACGACGCATTATATTCGAGTAAATCTCGAAAAACCTCATAAGTTTCAAAGATGTACGTCAGAATAATTATCATTTGGAAACAATGACAGTGAACCAAAAGGAATTTATATGTCTTACGACAGAAATATTTGGCGAACAATATATTTATGAAAATTTGCCAACAATTTTTTCGAGATTATATTGCATAAATATACGTTCTATTGAAATTGATATGATATATATAACCAGAAGTTAGATAACAGAAAACCATTTACTTTATGACATGACCCATTAAGCCATCCTGGCACATGAATGATCAATAGTCATTGAAAACTCAATAAAGAATGTTGAAGTTCCTAGATCAAATGAATTGTTGGTTTCACAATGCTATTACTGTGGTCATTTTAAATGTACACTAGTAAGTACTAAGTAGTCATGATGCAGTGCTTCAGAATAAGATAAATATACTCTTTATTGATTCATATTTGGACTAAAAAAAAGGGCCCCAAGGCACGTATAAAACAATAGAGATTCTACCCAGGCTGAGAAAAGTCTGATATCAGATCATAGCAAAAGGTACTATTGCAAACTCAAAAAAAATAGCTGAATCCATGTATTGCGTCAGGAAAAATATAAGGGCTCTTGATTACTGGGATGGAGATGGCCCCATAGTGGTCGGAGTGGTAGGCATAGCCGGTAAAGGTGGTGATGCCGTATTAGGTGCAGAAGGCATGGATGGAAATGGTGGTAATGTGGCCTTTGGCAGAGGGGCAGCAGGAAGTGGCCCCAAAGTTGTGGGCTTTGGTAGAACTGGTGCAGCAGGCATTGCTGGCAGAGGACTGACAGTTGGAAGTGGCAGCAATGTTGCTGGCTGTGGGGGCAGGTTGGTTGCAGTTGGCAATGCGGGCAAGGAGTTAGATGGCAATGGTGGTAGTGCTGCTTGTGTTGGGTTCAACATTGTTGGCATCGGTGGGATGCTGGGGTTTGGTAGTGGGGGAAACCCTGTTTTCGGCATGGTTGGGAGTGCTGGCATCGGAGGGATGCTTGGGTTTGGCAACGGTTGGATGGGAGGAAGTGCTTGTAAAAGATGTCGGGCTGCAAAGCTCATTTGAAAGAGCGCTAAAAGTACCGATAAGACAGTAACAAGCTTTGCCATAGTGAGAAATGAGATATACTTAATTACTTATGTCCTAGTAATTGATGCTTCTGTGATGGTAAGACAGCTTCTAGTTTTGATGGCTATTTATAGGGAATTTTTTTGTTTTCTGGTGTTCAGGTTATTGAGAGAACCAACTAATCTTGATTATTATGGGTTGTAGTTGGTTATAAAGTGTACTAGTTAGCTCACCTTCCCGTGGTATTGGAGACATAATTTTTATACTTAGAAAAAGTGGATTATTTTGCACTTGGCTCATGTCTAGAGGATCATCATGAGACAATTTGTGAGATTAATTAGTCAACCTTGTTGAAAATTGGTATTTTTTCAATGGGTAATTGAACAAACTTTGAAGTGTCGAGAACCCACACTCCAATTTCTGTCTACGATTTTGATGTCCTAATTTATCCAATTACCAAATTATGAACAAACAAGGATTAGGGGTATATCTAAATTCGAGCTCGAAACGAACAACCCTCCCCATCCCCCCTCTCCCCCAAAAAAGAATCTATCAATGGATAGCATTTCATATTGTGAATATGCAATTAAGGATATATTTCGAAAAATACCTCCTAGAAGATTGTTATATAGAAGCACATTATGAAATTTCACATCATTGGTAAAATTGGACTTCTCATTTTTCTTTTTTTCTATACTCATACAGGAGAAATCAAATTTAGATCAATTGGAGCTATTTGAATCTTCTACAAAAGTTGATCCCTTGTTTGACTCATAATAGGAGTTTGGAATGTGCCTAATGAAAATTTACAACAAATATACAACTTTATCATAAAAGCATGTTATTATTATTAGCTGACTAACTCAAGGGTTTAAGCAAATTAATGGTTAACTCAAAATGCTAACATATCATGTTCCACCTCAAGGAAATAACATCAAGCTTGTTTTTTCTCTGATGATTCAATACGCTTTTCTCGTGACTCTGAAAGAAACCGCTTTGTGCTTTCAAGTACACCAAAGAATATAGAGCCACCAATTCCGATCCACAAAACTCTAGGTCCAATCCCCTGCACATTTAGAACCGTAAACCGTATAAGCTGCTCAATTGCAGTCTGTTGTATCACACTATACAAAGCCATAGATAACGAAAGAAGGTACAAGAACATAATTTTTCGAACGCTAATATACAACTCTGACCTTAGTGCAAGTTAAATTTGTTAATTTTTACATGTTACTAGTTAGCTATATTTCATCAGCCTTAGCTAAAGCTTTCTACTTTATTTTTTAAGGTCCAATTCCTTAATTTGTAACGGGATTATTGATTTACAATGTCACCAAGAGGGGAGGGAATTTACCCGAAACAGGGAAGTAGCGTTTATTTCATTGTGCAAAATGGCGTGAGCACAAGTCTATTGACTATGAATATGATATATAGTTTTACTCTTTGTTGTATACTTCTATTAGTATAGATATTATTATCACTATTTATTATAAACCTCCTTCAAGAAACTTTTGGCTGTGTTTCAGTTTTATTAGTAGCGGACTAGCAGTTTTAGTACCACCTGTATTGATATAAGTATTGCTTTTAGTTATTTAATGTGAATATATGACATAATAATTTGTCAGCAACAAGGTTCTTTCTACCCTAAGTCTCAGTTTTCCTTCTCATAAAACCAACTCCACTAGCAAATCTGTAAGCATTATATGATGTCTGGAAATTGAAACATCTAACCAAAACAATGCGTACATTATCTCTAGTCAAATATTCAAATATTCTGCAGCATCCTAATGTCGAATTTAGATAGCTTTATTTATTATCTTAGCACATAATTCTTCTCTTCCTTTTGTTTTTCCTTTTTTCTACACCTCCTTACAGATCCATATCTACATTTTCTTCCGAAAACTATGAGAATTAATATAGATGATGTCAATTGAAAACGATTACTATAATAAGCAGTGTGATACAAGCATGAAATCGTTATTAATCCAGGAAAATGACTTTCGATACTCTTACCTTTAAAAGGGCAGGGGCTCCCTCTTCCCTAACAATAGTCTGGACACAATCTACAATGCCTTTGTACTGGTTTCCAGATCCCTATGGAAATAAAATAAGACGTTAACAAGGCGCCATAAGAGCACATGCAACAAGCAAAGATATGTGAATACAAAATTTGAGGAATCAGAGAAGTCACATGAAATGCAAAAATTGAGGAATTAGATTACAGGACAAATTGAAGATACCTGGATCATTAGCCTAGTCTTAATTACATCAAGAGGGGTAGTAATAGCACCAGTTAACGCACCTGTAAACAGAGAACTAGATTAGGATAAATAATATGAAGATAGCACAAAATGCATCACAAAAAGGAGTTCTTCAACACGTCAGTAACAGATCATACAGGAGGGCATGCACATGAAATAGCATAGACTTTTGCTTCTGCTGTTACAAAAAGCTAACTCAAGGTGACCACCAAAATATCTCCTGTTAGGGTTTCAGTAAGTTGAACAAGGAGAATTAAATACATTAATAAGTTCGGTAATTTTCCATGCCTTTACATCGGATAACCAACCTGTCACTAGTTTGCAAGAAATCAAGCTGGGGCCACCCATATTGCTGACATATGCCAGACGTGGGAGGAAAGGCATGAAGGCACTACAGAAGGGTCAATTAGTTATGATGACTGAAGGGCTTCTGGAAAACTTACTAAATAAGTTCGTTAGGATAGGGGAGAATTTGGTCAACCAAGTTGCTATATATCAAAGAATAGTGTAAGTAGGGTATTGTAATTTCTCATGGGAAGAAACACATTACATGAGATTCTACCTCTCGATTAGTCTTGCGGCCAATTTACTCCATGTAAAGAATAAGGGGACAACTTGCACAATTGCCATAACTCCATAAGTTTAGGGGGAATTTGACACATTGCCATAGGACAATCATATCTTAGGTTCTCCCCTAATTTGGTTTCACACCCTGGCCTTGTCAATTAAAGTACTATTTCCTGCTAAATTCATCGAGATCCTAACATTTTTGCATCTGGTACTGTATCATTCCTTAAACTCCGTTAAAGTTATTATCATATCAGTAAGATTTGACATGTTATGCTTGCTTGTAATCCCAAAATTTGCAATCCTTGTTTATGAAGAATAAGTTGACCCCTTCTGTAACTTCCATTATAGATCTCATAAGAATTTAGAACATCCGTTTCAGGAATCAATTAACCAAGAATTTGAACCAAAAATTAGACAAGTCAAATGACTAAGTTCAATTAACCAAGAATTTGCATAGTCTAGTCAGTAACTGCAACAGCCAGCTGAGACCATTGAACTGATGTTCAAGGAATTATCCTATGTTTAGAGAGCTCAACATCTTAATGCTCATTTCATATACAGGTTTGTCTGAACAGTCATTTGAAAAAGCTAGAGAAGCAATACAAAAAATCATTTTTCTTGCGTGTCTCTGAACAAGTCATAAATGCAAACAGCTCTTTAAAGTCGAGAACATTCACAAATTACCACTTCAGTTTTAAACTTAAAGCTCTAAGATTCAAACAGCACACAAGAATTATCTACAATGATTTGTCTGTCCACATTACCACAAACAGCTGGGAACCATACTTTCTACATCTCTCATTAGCATAAAAATACACATGAATGAAAGAACAAAGTTATATGCGCCATGATATGACTTGATATGCAAGCAGAGAGTAAAAGTTCATTACCAGCAAAAGCGCCAATGACGGCATTCTCCGGATCATTCAGTTCTCTTTTGGCCTGAAAATCAGAAATCCAAGATCATCTTTGACAGAATATTCGACATTGCATTGGTCTTAAATAGTTAATCAGCTACATGTGTATTATACGTCAAGTAAAATATATGCTCCCCTTCCCCCTTCCCCCTTCCCCAGTTAAAAAGGAGCATAAGCATGTAACAAAATTCATGGCTAAATTCTTGCTACAATGGTGATAGGACAACAAAATATTCCACTAATATATGCCCCCATAGACAATTTCTTGCAATACAAACGATTTATATGTATTTAGTTCCACAAGTTTGTAATATGAACAAGCTATAATACTTTTGGCGCAGCCTTGACTAATTGAATAATGGTATAAAACTTATTTTTTACAAAATGAAGAAAACAGAAGTACACGTCAAGCAATAAACCAATTGGATAGTGCAATATGATCCCTTTCCAGATTTCGACGAATCAGAGATCAATTACAATGTAAAACACATTGAAGTGAATCACGATGGACAATTTTTCCTTATTTACTTAATCATCAAGCAAATGACATCTCAATATTTCCTTTATGCTTCAGCTTTCTGTTGACAATATTAATTCAGTTATAAGCTAATTTTATCATGCGAGTGACAAAGGGAGGCCTTTTTAACGCATTCACATATTTTTTATTTCTTTCATCTTCTATCTGCACGAAGAACGTTCGTTGTTGATTACAGTTGGATTAAAGTTGTAGTGTTAATTGTTATTCATTTATTTCATAGAAAGATCAGCTTAGCTTTATGAAAATAACATGATACTGTGCACTTGTGGGCCTAATGATATGCAATAACAATATGTTACTAAGCAAATACAAGAAAACTCACTGCAAGCTTGTAACCGAGCCGAATCTGTTCATATAGGCAGAACTGTATAGCATCGAAGGGTAAATCTCGTAGCAAAAATGATCTGTATCCCTGCGATGTGCTCATAAGCATGCCAGATTTAAATTTAGGGGCAAATAAGACTGATGCATCCAAGGAAAGGGAAAGAAAAATTAATTACCGCATAAAGACCTTTGAATCCCTCCTTTGAAACAATTAGACGTACAGCATCAGGAGCTGAAGTAAACTGCCCTGTTTGCATCCTCTGCTTAACAACCTGAAACACATTAACATTAAATATAGCCTAAAACAGCAATTCAGAACATAATACTTTCAGAATAAAGAAGTTTAATTACTTCAGTAGGTACACGAATTAGAGAAGCAGCAACACCCCCAGCAGCACCTGCAGTCTGCACAAAATTTGACAAAAAGGGCATAGATAATTAGACGAGGGGGGGGGGGAAATCCGGGTAAACATACAATGATACAATACCAACGGGGCAAGAAAACCTGCACTAGAGCCTAATGATAATAGAGTGCTTCCTCAGCTTACAACTCAGACATGTCAGTTTTCTCTTCGGTAGGACACAAAGATTACATAAATATATTAAAATTTTAAAAAAATTACGTTGAGCTGGTAAGCACCCAACTCTTAACACTAGCTAGTGATAGATTTCCCCTGTTATATATTTACAACCTTGGGTGAAATGTATAGCGCTCGGGCATACATTTACTCTTTTCCTCAACCAGAGAACCTCATTCCAACCTAATTGGCCTCGTTTTCGATGGTGAAAACTAAGAATTATGACACATGTTAAGATTATCGCTATCAAGTATCAACTAGCTCTGATGCAGAACTTAAGGAGATGTTTGGGACAAGGAGCCTCCACTAACCACCCCACAAAAACAACAATGTCAAAGCCTTAATCCTAAAAGATAAAGTAGGCTGCATGAACCAAGTAATTATCGTTTGTGGCCATGCACAAAGATCATCATCCTCCATTTACTTCTATCTAATGCTATATGCTCCTTCAAACACAATTTCTTCATATCATTTTCAACAACCTCCAACTAAACCATTTTTGGCCTCCATCAACTTCTTCTATGATGCCATAATTCCAACTCCTATTTCACAGTGCATCTTTTGGTATACGTTGCACATGTCCAAACCTTCTAATATCTTCACCACAACGTCCATCTCATAATCATGTGTTCGAACACATCTTTGTTTATTGACATATGCATCTCTATTACACCCATCTTATTGCAGACCTCCCCAAAGGCCCAACACCCCATCCCATATTTTAAAGTTCATATAACAATGTTGGTCTTCATCCTGTAGAATTGTAGTTCAAAACACTCACTTAGGGACTTAGGGTTATAGCTAACGTCACTAGATCTTTCTTTGGTTTCTCTATCAATCTACATTGGTACTCTGTGTACTAGGTTTTATGCTTACCTAGTCTAAATTTTTGGGATTCTAACTTTGTCTCCGTAACTCCAACTTGACATTAATCGCGTCTCATCAACCAATATGATATCATCTACAACATTAAAAAAAAAAAAACCCAATATTTCATCTTGAATAGACCATGTTAAATATCAAATATTGTTGCAAAAAGGACATGACTTGATGAATCCCTAGTGTAGTTCAACCCTGATAGGAAAATCGTTCATTACTTGGCTCGGCTTGGTTTGATTAAATTTAACCTGAGTTGAACTCGAACTGGACTTACCTCGAACTCTAAAATCCCTTATCGATCTTGGCTACATATAATCTTCATTGGTCACTACTATAATCATATCACTCTTCCTAAAAACCTCAACTACATTGTTTACATGCCTCCACTGGCCTCTCCCGAACAAAACAAGGGATTAGAGTTTTCGGAGACCCTTGCAATTTATATAATAACTGTTTTTCTTACTTCCTTTCTAAAGAATCTTTGACTTGCTTGATCACTTCATAAACTTTTGACTTGCTTGATTACTTCATAAACTTTTGACTAGCAAATATAAGGCTGCATTTGGACTTTCCAGTCTTTACTGCTTCCTTTTCCAAAAGGGAAAGGGTGTGAGCCAAATCCTTAATCTCCTATTGTTATTAGTTCCCACAAGCATATAAACATGACCATTTTTGTTCCTTCTTCTTACTTCTCCTCATTATCTCTTCTTCTGCATGAAAGCCCCCACCAGCTCGAAACTACCTACTACTCATGTTCCTTTTCTCAGGATTAACACCATTGCAATAAACTTGAGCAGGAAGCAGGGGCATCATGCACATAGTAGTCACAAAAAGAGAGCAAAAATTCAGCTAAAGACAGAATGAGACCTTGAACATAGCAGCTGACAGTCTGACTCTGACACTTTGACCATGATTTAGAACTTAAGATTTGAAAACATAGAAATATTTTACACTTCGTGCTCATTTTACTACCAGAAGAAAAGACAAGTTGCCAATGGTATAGCTCCATATTTCTGATACAGCCATACAGATAAATGGCCCCACTAATACACAAACAGGTTCAGCCTGGGCTAATCAGTGCAGCTAAGAGTTAAGATGTAACTATGGATCCACACTCCACACTGTAATTTTACTCCAATACCATAAAAAACAAAGTAAAACGAATGAAAAGCAAAAAAAACGATTTTAATGGACAAAAAAGTAGGGATAAAAACAGTTTGATCTCATACCAAATGTGCAACTGCACTAAGGTTCTCAGGAAGCAACCTCAACAACTTTTGCTTCGTTGGTTCATACACACCCAGAAACGCAGCAGATGCTCTGCAATGACAGAAGGACCTTGAATCACTTAAGAGCATACATGATGACTATAGAGAAATAGGATACAAGTTAAGAATGAAATCATGACCACAATGTACTGAATTGTGATAGTGTATTACCCTGGCACGATTGAAAGGAGATCAAGCTCTTATGAAAAAAATAAATCAGGAAAGCTAAATCATAATTTGAGACATATGTATGATTTATGTCACCTAAGATAGTCATAACTCATACGTATTGCATGATATCACTTTCTGAAGTTGAGTGAGCATGTGGACTAGTTATCACTTCAAAAGCAGGTAGTATATATGTTGTTTCTTTTAGCATGTAACATATTTGTTTATTTTTTGTAAAACGAAGAACTCTACCCAAACTGCTATCGATTAGAACATATAAAGCAGCAGCTGTTCATAGTTGATGTTAAGTTGGTCAAACGTAAGAAGATACATACGGAAGGACTCCTGCAAGATTTCCAGCCAATCCAGAGTAAAGACCCTTCAAAACAATCTTTCCTCCACCACGTGCTGCCTATCATAAAATCAAGGCCTTTGCTTCAGATTTACGGTGGCAAAAAAACCTGTAGGACCTCTAAAAAAACTTTTAATAAAATGGAACTAAAAAGGAAAGTGACAATTGCAAAATGATAAAGACTGCTTCTTTTAATGAGCCTGCAACACCACAAAGATTAACAAAGAAGACTCAAAATAAAAAAAGTCATGCTAAACTCGACCTGCCTGTAATCGTGTCTTTATAGTATCAATTGGGTATAAAACAGTCTCCACAACGACACCAGCAGTACCTCCTGCAATAATACCATCTACAAGAACAAGGGAATCAGAGTAGATGCAGAATGGTGTAATACAGCAACCTTATTTAAGCAATATATCAATATATCACAAGCAAGAGCATCAGTTATGACATCCTAAATTAGTATCTATATTACTCAACACTACAAAAATATGAGAGACGAATGACTCCAAGGTGCCATTTGTTTAGGAGGAAAACGTTCTCAAGGTAAATGATTTTACCCATTTTCCACTGTTTGGTTAAACAAAGGATTTAAAAAGGAACACTAAGGTGTAAAAGAGTTCCCCCATCCTTTTCTAAACATTTTCCTCTACTCTCTCATTACCAACCTCTCCATTTTCCCCTTATTAGCGTAATAGTTTTCCATCAAACCAAACAAAGAAAAATTAATATTCATTTACGTTTTCTAGCGGGAAAATAATTAAAGCAGATAAAATTAGAGTCTAAGGGCATACCTACTAACGTTTGAATGAAATCAAAGGGCTTTTCTTCTCCCATGCTGGCAGATGCAAAACACATTTTACTTCCCATCGATACTTTCTGCACTTTTGGCCCCGACATATCTGCAAAATGCCCTAATATCAACTTACATATTTTATTTTATATTATACTCCCTCCTATCTTTATTAGTTTACCCGTATTCTCTTTGGACGTCTCTTATTAGTTATAAGTTAACCCCTTTCTTTTGTTTCTACTTTTGGAATGGGACTACTAACTTTTCGTCACAAATACATTCAATTCAACTCCAATATAAAATAATAGTGTTTCTCTCTTTATGACCCACAACATTATTTCCTTCTAAAACTATATGCAGAGAAAGTATTTTGATAAAGAAACAATAGCTTATAAATTACAACACCAGCTAAATTGGAAGAAAAAGAAAATACCTGACTGTTCCATTGAAGAGTTCTTTGTGCCACCAATGGCTAACGTAACAGGCCCCATTCTAAGGAGCAAAAACCTCCTCTAGGGTCTTATAACCGGAAAAAAGGTAGATTTTTCAGACAATATTATATATTTCTTTTATTGAGGGGTGATAATACTAAAATCTCAAAGAATTAATCTTTAGAACAAAAAAAAGTGAGAAATTACAAGTACATTAATTAACAGAAAATAAATAAAATAAAAGGCTGTGCAATTTTCGAACTTTTTATACAGTGAAATTAGGCACCGAAAAACTGCAAAAGTTGAACAGTATATAATAAAGCAGCGGAAATTGAAAATTACAAAAATGTAGTAGGTTTTCAGTCAAAGGAGAGAGAGAGAAATGGAGTACCGATGATGGAAGAAGTACTATGAGTGTTGAAGTTGGAAGTAACAGAGAGTTGCAGTGGTTTGCTGGAAATGGAATGGAAGTTTCGGCAAATTGGAGAGGATAAAGAGGGCGAGTTCGGGCGTGGGCTGACCTTTTGAGTTTTGGGTTTCTCAATTTCATGTTTTATTTGGCCCACCAGCCATAATCATATCATTCAGTTCACTTTATTTTTACTTATTTCACATTAGATAAGTTCATATCATACTTATATTTACAAACTTATTATTATTGATATTGTTGTTATTATTAATATTATCATTGATATTATTATTATACGATTACTATTACTATTAATATAACTATTTACTTGTACATTTGTTCAAAAAGATATCATTATTGTCCTTGTTATACTTATTAATTATTAATATTGGTAATTACTATTAATGTCGTTGTTATTGTTATCATTATTTCAAGTTATTTGTGTTTAAGAAGAAGGATGTTCTTTTGACATGTATACGTGTTTTTTTATATTTGTTCTAATTAATAATTGTAATATGCGATGTTCTTTTTGATGTTGTACAAACATGACGAGATAGTATATGATGTTTATTATTTTTTAACAATTTTGACCGTATAATAAAGTATATATTACTAGTTCATATACATAAGTAGCATGGGATAACCTAATAGTGTTAGCATCACCTTCAAATTCTCCCAAAAAGGATTTCAACTTATCTTTAAAAACAACTATATAGAACATGGCAACGATATAATACGAAAATTTAACAATTTAGTTCAAGATCATATGACTATATATAATTTATAGGTTTATTTATATATTAAAAAAAGAACAATTGATTGATATAACAAAGAACATTTTGTTAGTTAAATCCGAACATGCCATCAATATAAAAGTAACATCTATCTTTTATTAGAATTTGTTCTTTAAATAGTTTTTAGAATTTGTTCTTAAATCGGAACATGCCATCAATATAAAAGTAACATCTACCTTTTATTTTTAGAATTTGTTCTTTAGATAGATTTTGTATGCTCTTTTTTAGGGTGCGTTCTATTCAACTTATTGGCCCTGAATTTATTGGACCTTAATTATCTGAACTGAACTTATTGAACCTGAACTGAACTTATTGGAACTTATTAAACCTGATTGGACCTGATTCAACCTGATTGGAACTTATTGGACCTTATTGGAACTTATTGACCTTATTGGAACTTATTGACCTTATTGAAACTTATTAGACCTTATTGGCCCTGATTGAAACTTATTAGACCTTATTGGACCTGATTGAAACTTATCAGGGGTGCGTTCTGTTCAACTTAAAAAATTAAGTTTCAGGTCCAATAAGTTCAGATAAGTTGCAATAAGGTCTAATAAGGGAAATAAGTTCCAATAAGGTCTAATAAGGTCCAATAAGTTCCAATCAGGTGCAATAAGTTCCAATCAGGTCTAATAAGGTCCAATAAGTTCCAATAAGGTCTAATAAGGTCCAATAAGGTCCAAATAGTCAATGTTTAATAAACATTTGTATTATTGTCCATTTTTTTGTTATTCATAATTCATATCACTATTAGCTGATTATGTACGTTATTATTAGAATTTTAATTAAAGTACCACAATGATTATATAGTATTATACTTGTATTAGTGTCTATCATTTTATTATTTATTTGTATTATGTCTATTATTTTATTATTTATTTGTATTATGTTTATTATTTTATTATTCATATTACTATTAGCTGATTATGTTATTATTAGAATTTTTTTATTAAAGTACCATAATGTATAGTATTATACTTGTATTATTGTCTATTATTTGATTATTCATATTGCTATTAAATAATATTATAATTATGGTCAAATAATTAAGGTTAACAATAATAATTATTATTATAATTATAATATTTGCAATTCGTCTTTAAATAACTAGAGATAACATGTTAAATATATAAATAGTAAATTTTTTTGTTAAATTAATTATCATAAGAGATATGATTAATAATCGTTATTTTTTAAAGGACGAATTATAATAATTATTACTCCATAGAAAATTTTGAGGGGTAGTATTTACGTTAGTGGTAATATTTATGTTATTAATGATCAATTTTTGTCTAATAAGGTCAAATAAGTTTCAATCAGGTCCAATAAGGTCTAATAAGTTTCAATCAGGTCCAATAAGGTCTAATAAGTTTCAATCAGGGCCAATAAGGTCTAATAAGTTTCAATAAGGTCAATAAGTTCCAATAAGGTCCAATAAGTTCCAATCAGGTTCAATCAGGTCCAATCAGGTTTAATAAGTTCCAATAAGTTCAGTTCAGGTTCAGGTTCAATAAGTTCAGTTCAGATAAGATCCAATAAGTTCAGGGCCAATAAGGGTGCGTTCTGTTCAACTTAAAAAATTAAGTTTCAGGTCCAATAAGTTCAGATAAGTTCAGATAAGTTCAGATAAGTTGTAATAATGTCTAATAAGGGCAATAAGTTCCAATAAGGTCTAATAAGGTCCAATAATTCAATCAGGTGCAATAAGTTCCAATCAGGTGCAATAAGTTCCAATCAGGTGCAATAATTCTTCATCGGTGCAATAAGGTCCAATAAGTTCCAATTAGGTCTATATAAGGCCCAATAAGGTCCAAATAGTCATGTTTAATAAACATTTGTATTATTGTCCATTATTTTGTTATTCATAATTTCATATCACTACTGCTGATTATTTATTATATTAGAATTTTAATTAAAGTACCACAATGATTATATAGTATTATACTTGATTAGTGTTTTTATTTTATTATTTATTTGTATTATTTATTATTTATTATTTATTTATATTATGTCTATTATTTTATTATTCATATTACTATTAGCTGATTATGTTATTATTAGAATTAATTTTTTATTAAAGTACCACAATGTATATTATTATACTTGTATTATTGTCTATTATATGATTATTCATATTGCTATTAAATAATATTATAATCATGGTCAAATAATTAAGGTTAACATAATAATAATAATTATTATAATTACAATATTTTGCAATAATAATTATAATTACATTATTTTATTATTTATTTGTATTATGTTATTATTTTATTATTTTATTTGTATTATGTCTATTATTTTATTATTCATATTAAAAATTTTGCTTTTCTACTAGTGTTTTATAAAATCAAAATAAGACTATTAGATATATTAGTGGTGAAAGTTATGTATAGGCAAATATATATAAATAGTAAATTTTTTTGTTAAATTAATTATCATAAGAGATAATTAATAATCATTATTTTTTAAAGGACGAATTATAATAATTATTACTCCATAAAAAATTTTGAGGGGTAGTATTTACATTAGTGGTAATATTTATGTTATTAATGATCAATTTTTTTTGTCTAATAAGGTCAAATAAGTTTCAATCAGGTCCAATAAGATCTAATAAGTTTCAGTCAGGTCCAATAAGGTCTAATAAGTTTCAATCAGGGCCAATAAGGTCTAATAAGTTTCAATAAGGTCAATAAGTTCCAATAAGGTCCAATAAGTTCCAATCAGGTTCAATCAGGTCCAATAAGTTGAATCAGGTCCAATCAGGTTTAATAAGTTCCAATAAGTTCAGTTCAGGTTCAATAAGTTCAGTTCAGATAAGGTCCAATAAGTTTAGGGCCAATAAGTTGAATAGAACGCACCCTAAGTTGAATAGAACGCACCCCTGATTGAAACTTATTTGACCTTATTAGACAAAAACATTGACCATGAATAACATAAATATTACCACTAACGTAAATACTACCCCTCAAAATTTTTTATGGAGTAATATTTATTATAATTCGTCCTTTAAAAAATAATGATTATTAATTATCTCTTATGATATTAATTTAACAAAAAAATTACTATTTATGTATTTGCATATACATAACTTTCACCACTAATATATCTAATAGTCTTGTTTTAATACATAACTTTCACCACGAAAATATGTTATCTCTAGTTATTTAAAGACGAATTGCAAAATATTGTAATTATAATTATTATTATTATTGTTAACCTTAATTATTTGACCATGATTATAATATTATTTAATAGCAATATGAATAATCAAATAATAGACAATAATACAAGTATAACACTATACGTTGTGGTACTTTAATAAAAAAAATCTAATAATAACATACTCCCTCCGTTTTCTAAAGATCTTCCCACTTACTGTTCCTACAGATACCAAGGAAAATCAAGTTTGTGGGGCATGGTGTGAGTAAAGTAGGAGAGAGAAAGGAGTTAAGATAAATAAACAAATAAAAAGGGGTTAAAGTAGGAGAGAGAAAGAGAGTAAAATTGAATTAATAATGTAATGGTGGACCATATGATAGTGACATGAGAGGGTAAATAGGGAAATTTGTTTTGCCAAATAAGGAATAAAGCAAAAGAGGGAAGATCTTTTGGAAACACCCTTAAACGGAAAGAGGGAAGATCTTTAGGAAACGGAGGGAGTAATCAGCTAATAGTAATATGAATAATAAAATAATAGACATAATACAAATAAATGATAAAATAATAGACACTAATACAAGTATAATACTATATAATCATTGTGATACTTTAATTAAAATTCTAAATAATAACATAATCAGCTAATAATGATATGAAATTATGAATAACAAAATAATGGACAATAATACAAATGTTTATTAAATATTGACTATTTGGACCTTATTGGACCTTGTTAGACCTGATTGGAACTTATTGGACCTTATTAGACCTGATTGGAACTTATTGCACCTGATTGGAACTTATTGGACCTTATTAGACCTTATTGGAACTTATTGCCCTTATTGGACCTTATTGCAACTTTTCTGAACTTATTGGACCTGAAACTTAATTTTTTAAGTTGAACAGAACGCACCCTAAATGTTCTTTTTTTTCATCATTATATGTTCTTTTTATTATTATCTAGTAAGTTCTTATTATAAACGGATCTTAGACATGAACAATATGTTCTTTTTACCATGAACAATATGTTCTTTTTACCAAAAATATGTGTTCTTTTATTTTATAATTGTATGTTCATATACTATGTGTCCTTTTTAAAAAGACACTAATTATGCAATTATTAATTATTATTATTATTATTATTAACAGTAGTGATAGTAATAAAATGATAGTAATAGTAATACTATCAACGGAATACAAAGTAATGATAATATTAGTAATAATATGTTTTACAAAAGATAACTTCAAATCAGATCAGCTCAGATCAGATCAGATAAGTTTAGATGAGTAAAAATAAGATGAACTAAACATAGCCTTATTTAGGGCTACATACAACATTTTCCTTTTAAAGCGAAATTCTTTTATCAACTAATCATTGTTACATACTCTCTATTTACTCCCTCTTTTCGTGTTTGTTAGAAAGTAAGAGAGAAATGCAAATTGTAATTAGTTTTAAAGAGTAAGGGTGCGTTCTCTTCACCTTAATAAATTAAGTTCAGTTCAGTTCAGATAAGTTTCAATCAGGTCCAATCAGGATAATAAGTTCTAATCAGGTCTAATAAGGTCCAATAAGTTTCAATAAGGTGCAATAAGTTCCAATCAGGTCCAATAAGTTCTAATTAGGTCTAATCAGGTCCAATAAGTTCCAATAAGGTCTAAATAGTCAAAAAGAATCAATTCCTAACATCTCTTAAGCACTATAATTCCAGAGTTCTCTCTCTAGGGCACTCCTAGGGTTTTGAATATCACAGCCTTGGTTTTCGATTTTTTTTACCTTTTGCATAGGGCTTTCGTCAGCCATTATGGCAGATGAAATCATCAATAAATGTTCGCAACCACGAATTACGGAAGAAGAAGGGGATATCATTGCAATGACAAAGGTGAGTAATGATAATACAAATTCGATTCTTGACTTGGCGATTGTGGGTAAAGTTCTCTAGAATCGCCCTTATAATTTCGAAGCTTTTAAAACGACCATGAATCAGATTTGGTTAATTTCTAAAAAACCTATCTTTAGGTCAAAAGAAAATGGACTTTTTGTTGTTCAATTAACCTGTTCGCGAGATCAAAAAAAAGTGTTGGATGGTGCCCATGGACTTTTAACCAAAACCCAATCTTGATGAGTGAGATTGATGGGGGGGGGGTGCAACCATCTGATAAGCCCGTTTTGGGTGAGACTATACAATTTACCCATGGATAATCGGTCGGAGAATCATATTAGGCTGATTGGAAACTTTCTAGTGGAGATTTTGGAGATTGATTCAGATGGTATTGAATGGGACACTTCAGCTAGGTTGAAGATTTCGATGAATGTCACAAAGCCTTTGAGACGGGTACAAAAGATTCATAACTCGAAAGACAACGTAGTCTTGATTGAGATAAAATATGAACGGCTACCCACGTTCTGTTATGCTTGTAGAATAATAGGACATGTTGAAAGGGATTGTACCTTAGTTGCAGAGGAAGATCGAATGGAGGAGAAATAATGGGATTCCTGGATTCGCGCATCACCGAGAAAAGGCCGACTTAAGTTGTAGGAGGAGGCCAAAACTTTCTTGAGGAACTCTAGGAGGTTTAACGTTCATTAAGAAAATCATGGAGGCAGTATACGTAAGGAGTTAAATGTGGATAGTATGGAGAAGGGCCAGGCTAGGGAAGTAGGGCAGGTTGTGGAAAGGAGTGTTAGGGAGAATATGCATGGAGATAAACTGGAGGGTCAAACTGCATGTCGATAGAGGAGGTAGGGAGCATTGTGAAACCAAGGAAGGAAAACGAAGTGGGGACGAGTGAGCAGGGCCAGTGCGGAACAAACCCTAATGAAGTTCTGGTGCAGTCAGAGGGGGGGGGGGGGAAATCAAGAGGGTGGCAAGGAGAGCATGAGTGAGGAGGAGTCCAAAATAGAAGGCGCTATCATTGTGGAAAATAAGGGGAAGTGTATGAGCGTGAAGAATGGACGAAACATTTCTGAGAGTGGGGAGCCCACTAGTGTTCAGGAGGGAGTGATAAGTAGGAAAAAGGGTGGCGGCGTGTACAAAGAGAAATGTGATGAGGTAGGGGGAGGGTGAACATGTACATATAGGAGTGAGGAGAAAAGATAGAGAGGAGGAAAAGGGTAGTGAACAGAGAGAAGGAGAGAATTGTGGTATTGAAAGGAAGATAGGAGGGGATTCTAGTGTGCTACAGGTTGTTGATAATGAACATTGTAGTCTGATGGATGAAGGTTATGTGAATTGAGTGGCGCGCCTTACACCCTGGGCCCTCGGTGATCAATGAGTAACATCCTCTCATGGAACTGTCGGGGATTGGGGAGCATACCGGCAGTCAATGCGCTTAGGCGTATTGTGATAAATGAGGAACCCCGGATAATTTTCTTACAGGAAACTAAACTTCACCAAACTAAAATGGAACGGGTGAGGTTAAAATTACAATTCAAAGGCATGCTTGCTGTTGATTGTCGTGGAGAGGGAAGAAGGAGGAGTGGGGGAATAACGTTGCTTTGGAAGGAAGGATGGGATATTTCTATCACCTCTTTTTCTCTGAATCATATTGATGTTGTAGTAAAGGAGGCTAGTGGGTTTGATTGGCGGTTTACTAGTATTTATGGCTACACAGAGTCAGGCAACAAAGAGAAAACTGTTAGGCTGCTCAAATCTTTATATAACCATGATGAAGCGCCTTGGCTTGTTTGGGGGTGATTTCAATCTGATGTTATGGTCGACAGAAAAGCAAGGTGGTTGTGATTTTAATCTTGAAGATGCTGCATCTTTTAGACAAGCATTAGACTTTTGCAAGCTGGAAGATCTGCAATTTGTGGGACATCCATTTACTTGGACAAACAACCAAGGTGGCGACAAGAACTTACAGGAGAGTCTAGATAGATTTGCAGCTAATTCGACCTGGTGGGATGTATACGGGAGCTCTTCTGTTACTCACTTAGAAAAGCGAAAATTCGATCACCTCCCGTTGTTACTACGTATGCGGACCTATTTGTCGAGAAGTGGGGCGAACCGAAAACGGAAACTTTTCTTGTTCGAAGAAATATGGACGAGGGAAGCTGATTGTGGGGAAGTGATTGATTCCATGTGGTGCCATGCTGATGATGCGAACAATAAATTGAAGAGATGTCGAGTGACTTATGAAAGTGGAGCAAGAACAAGTTTGGGAATGCAGCAAAGGAGATGTGTGCACTCACACAACAAATGAGTGGTTTGATGGCAAAAGAGCCAAGCTCGAAGAATATTTCTCGAATGCGGGTCATTGATAGTAGATTGGATCAACTGGAGCTCAGGGAGGAAGTGTTTTGGGGAAAAAAGAAGCAGGCAGGAGTGGCTTAATCATAGGCAAAAACACAAAATTTTTCCATGAAAAAGAAAAGCAAAGAGTGGTGAGGAATAATATATCGCGTATTAGAAATGAAACGGGGCTAGTATTTGAGGAGGAAGAGGATATTACCAATGTTTTTGTTCGACATTTTGAGGAATTTTTTTGTGCGAATGAAAACGTTGAGCCTACGTTAGTCATTGACAAAGTTCGAACCCTTCTGTCAACTCAGATGCAACAAGTTCTGGAAGAGCCGTATCACAGGGAAGAAATATGTGAATCTCTTAAGAAGATGCACCCAACAAAAGCCCCGGGACCTGACGATATGTGTGCTCTTTTTTATCAGAAATATTGGAATATAGTTGGAGATAGTGTGGTTGAAAAAGTCCAAAGTTTCCTGAATCAGGGTAGTGAAATTGGTGATTTAAACCAAACGTACATTGCTTTAATTCCAAAGAAAAAAGATTGTAAGTCTCCGGCTGACTTTAGACCAAGTAGTCTATGTAATGTCCTTTATAAACTCATCTCAAAAGTGCTTGCAAATAGAATGAAAAAAGTTTTACCGGATGTTATTCATGAGTCGCAGAGTGGTTTTGTTCCGGGAAGACTTATCACTGACAATATATTGGTTGCCTATGAATGCTTTCATTATTTGCGGAAGAAAAAACAGGAAAGACGGGTTATATGGGGTTGAAACTAGATATGAGTAAAGCGTATGACAGGGTGAAGTGGGTATTTCTGGAAAAAATCATGTTAAAACTAGGCTTCCTGCAATTTTTTTCGAAAAGATTATGAGATGTGTTAGATCCACCTCTTTCTCAATTTTACTGAATGGTCAACCCACAAGATCATTTACTCCCACAAGAGGCCTCCATCAAGGAGATCCAGTATCCCCTTTTCTCTTTATCATCTGCGAGGAAGGCTTCTCTGCGCTGTTGAGAGATGCGGAGGCAAAGAAGGAAATACATGGGTTGAAAATTGGCAAAAAAAGTAGATGCGATCTCACATTTATTTTTGCAGATGATAGCCTGTTATCCACAAGAGCAAACGAGGGAGAAGTAGAGAAAATTATGGAGATTCTTTCCATTTATGAAGCTGCTTCAGGCCAGAAACTGAATATGGAGAAATTGGAGGTGTCCGTTAGCCGAAATATTGAGCAAGAAAAGAAAGATTTGCTTTAGATGAAGTTAACATTTAAGGCAGTGGAGGAACATGAAAATTATCTGGGGATACCAACATATATGAGTGCATCAGAAAAAATATTTTCAGACATAATCAGGAGAGATCAGAGTTTTGAAAAAGCTTGAAGGATGGAAGGAACACTTTTTATCTCATGCAGGAAGAGAAGTTTTGATAAAAGCAATTGCACAAGCGATTCCAACTTATGCAATGCAATGCTTCACTATTCCGATAAGCATACTGAATGAAGTGGAGAGAATGTTTAGAAATTTTTTTGGGGGGCAAAAGGAAAACGAAAAGAAGATGGCGTGGATAGCGTGGCATAAGCTATATGAGTCGAATAAGAATGGAGGTCTGGGTATGAGAAACCTTCCTGTGTTTAATAGTGATCTCCTTGCTAAACAAGCCTGGAGAATCATAAAATACCCAAATTCCCTGATGACGAAGACATTGAAAAATAAGTATTTCCCTCATTCCTGCCTCTTAGATGTCAAGGTGAGTTCAATGGCAAGCTTTACATGGAGATCGATTTTATCAGCACTCCTTCAAAGGGGTCTAAGGAAGGTTGTTGGAGATGGAAACACTATTGACATTTGGGTGGACCCTTGGGTCCCGTCTTTGCGAAGTTCCGCGTATTAAATCAGGGTGATAGAGGGGATGACGCTCCGAAAATGGTGAGTGAACTAATGGCTGGTAGTATGTGGGATACAGGGAAGCTTAACAAATTGTTTTCAGCTTGGGGAAGTAATCGCAATTCTAAGCATTCCAATACCGCGATTTCATGAGGGTGATGAGTGGGCTTGGCATCATTCGAAGCATGGGGACTTTGTTGTGCGGAGTGCTTATTATCTGGAACTTGTCCAAAAGAAAAAAGACGTTGCTTCGTCATCGGAACCTACTCGCCGGAAGATGTGGAAAAGCTTATGGGAAGCCCATATTCCTCCAAAAGTGAAGACGTTTGGGTAAAGAGCCCTTCAAGGTGGGATATCAACCAGGGAAAATCTGTTTAAGAGGGGAATGGAAGGTGATCGAAGGTGCCCGATGTGTGGGAAAAATAATGAAACAACAATGCACACCCTACTGGAATGTGTGGAGGTGCAAAGAATGTGGAAGCAATTACCCTTGTGAATCGAAATCAAGGCCGGTATTGAAGCTTCGTTCACTGATTGGTGCATAACCAAGACGATAACCATAACGGATGCGCTCTCGTGGTCGATGTTTTGGTGCATTTTGTAAAGTGTATGGCTGCGGCGCAATCTTGGTTATTTAGACAAAAAAGAACGATCAACGGAGGATACGCTATCTACAGCTCTTGGTTCGATGCGTGAATTCGTGGTGGCTAGTGAAGAAGGAGGTAAACAACAACATGTAGACGATGGCGTGAAGGAGAGGTGGACTCCTCCAGAGGGCAGTTACAAGATTAATTCCGACGCGACAGTTTTTGAGGATGGGACGGTAGGGTGTGGTGGGATTATGCGGGATGTCCAAAGAGAAGTCATGGGAGCTACATTTTTGTTGATTGAAGGAATCTATGGGATTGATGTTGCGGAGGTCGTTTCAGCGCGACATGCCCTCTCAATTACATTAGAAGCGGAACTTCAGCGAGTGGTGTTAGAAAGCGACGGCAGCAAAATGATTCATCATTTGAAGAAATAAACAAGGGAGATGACCATCTTTGGTCATATTATTTCGAATATTTTAATGCTAGCTAGAAATTGTGCTTGTATTTCCTTTAGTCATGTGCGTAGAAATGGGAACAAGGTAGCTTCAACCATTATTACTTCATAATAAATTTTGAGGGCTAGTATTTACGGTAGGGGTAATATTTATGTTATTACTCGTCAATTTTTTTGTCTAATAAGGTCAAATAAGTTTCAATCAGGTCCAATAAGGTATAATAAGTTTCAATCAGGTCCAATAAGGTCGAATAAGTTTCAATCAGGTCCAATAAGGTCTAATAAGTTTCAATCAGGTCCAATAAGATCTAATAAGTTCCAATCAGGTCAATAAGTTTCAATCAGGTCCAATAAGTTCCAATAACGTTCAATCAGGTCCAATAAGTTGAATCAGGTCCAATCAGGTCTAATAAGTTCAGTTCAGGTCCAATAAGTTCAGTTCAAGTCAAATAAGTTCAGTTCAGATAAGTTCAGGGTTATTCAGTTGAACATAACGCACCCTTAAGAAAAAGTACAAAATAGGTAATAATAGTTAGCTTGATTTCTTTTTATTTATCCATATATGAAGAACAAATAGAAATAGAGAAAGTACATAAGAATCTTGCACCTACCAAGTTTTACCTATTCACTCTCTTTTATTCAATTCGAATAATGAACAAATAGCATGCTTGTATTAGAAGCTTGAGAAGAGTGTCACATGGCACCATTTCTTTGATAGAAACGTCTTTTAATATATTTGTATAGATATTTTGATATTTCTAAAGTCAGTTGTTAGTTATTGCTAATTAGTACGTAATTGGGTAGAAAATCTCCAATTCTTAATATAAATAATAACAAAACATAATTAATATACCGCTTGTCATTATTAGTAACTCTATTTTGAGTCCTAAACAAAAGCACTAAATAAAGCTTTGCTCTATGATCCTAAAAACACGAGAATGTAAAACTTAATAAAATATAAAATCATTGATCAAAGATTTAAAAAAAAAAAACTCTAAAAATAGCAAGTGATTTTTCAACTCACTATATTAATACAAAAGGCCGAATAAAAAGGATACTCGTTTAAATACTACCCTTTTTTTACTCCTAACCTCCCATAAACTGGTTTTCTACACACTATTCTAAACATTTGCTTCCTCTATATTCTCCTTGCCCAACTAGTTTTCTCCTCTTTTTGCAAATTTGATCAAACCATTTCTATTGACCTCCATCTTCGGCCCAATCTCGAACCATCTACGCGCCATGGCTGGAGCCATGGTCCTATGGCTATGGACACTTTTGATGCTAATGGTTATGACCAATGGTGCAGAAAATAGTTACAGCATAGGTGTAAATTGGGGAAGCATTGCATCACATCCACTACCACCATCCAATGTGGTTGGAATGTTGAAAGACAATGGCTTAAAGAAGGTGAAGCTTTTCGATGCTGATGCCTCAACCCTTGAAGCCTTAGCTGGGACTGGGATTGATGTCATGGTTGCCATCCCTAATGACATGCTTGAACGAATGAACAAGTACAAACATGCAAAAGATTGGGTTAAGAAGAATGTTACCAAGCACCTTTATGATGGAGGAGTCAATATAAAGTACGTACTTGCAAACAACATAATTCTGCATGCGCCTATATATGGATATAATTATTTGCGAAATTTGATTTAGAATATTTATTATTGTGCACTAGGAATCACGATATTCTACAGTCACAACTCAATAAATAAATGAATGCGCAAATACGAAAGTGCACTAATTTGTAATATTGAGTGCATGATATAATGTGCATCTTTTCCTTTAGTCGATATTAATAATCATAGTTTCTGGAGTAGGAAAGATATAAATTATCACCATTATTCCATTAAGTAAGAATTAAAATTACAATAACATGTTGGTATAAGAAAGAAAATTTTGCCAGAACAAATGGTGTTTATTCAACATTGTGATCACACATATATGGCTTCTTCATCCCTGATTGATGCAATAATAACATGCACATATATCATATATATGAGAAAGAATCCTACTTTATAATCGTAGGTGCATTTCATAATAGTTTGGGATCGAATTGATGTGGATGACCATCAATTCTCTCAATTCTAAGTTCCCTTTAAAGTCGATCATCATATATTTTGTGTTGACAGGTATGTAGCAGTAGGGAATGAACCATTTTTGGCAAGTTATAACGACAGTTTCAAGTACACAACATTTCCAGCCCTTCAAAACATTGTGAAAGCTCTTGAAGAAGCTGGACATGGAGATATCAAGGCTTCCATACCCCTCAACGCAGACGTGTATGAGTCGTCCTCAACTTCACCCTCAAGTGGCGATTTTAGAGGAGACATCAAGGATCTCATGTTAGACATAGTTGCCTTCCTTAAGGACAAGGGTGCACCCTTCATTGTCAACATCTATCCTTTTCTTAGTCTCTACCAAAACCCGGATTTTCCTGAAAATTTCGCCTTCTTTGATGGAGGCGGTAAAAGTATCAATGACAATAGCCATTCCTACAATAATGTGTTTGATGCTAACTTTGACACACTTGTCTGGGCATTGAAGAAGAATGGTTATGGAGATTTAAAGATCATTGTTGGGGAGATTGGATGGCCTACTGATGGCCACATTCAAGCTAATACTAAGAATGCCAAAAAGTTTTATGATGGTTTGCTTAAGAAGTTGGCTGCTAACAAGGGCACCCCTATGCGATCAGGACAACTTGAGGTATTGCAATTTTCTTTCATAATCTCTCTTTTCTTAATCCCCTTTAATAAGTTATCTACAAAAATTGCTTAATGAGTAATTTTGTAACAAATCGTCAATTTTCGATTTGCTTTTCATTTTTCGAACGGGTCAGTCGAATTGTTTTTCAATTTTTCCTTTGTATTGTTTGGGGATTAATATTTGAAAGGTGTTCAATATCCTAATAAATTTTGGTGGGATCATATTCAGGGAAAGTTTTGTCAGCCCTAATAATAACCCCAAACTATTTTCGTAAACCAAAGATGACTTTTAAGGAGTCGTTTGGTTCACTATTTTTGGGTTTCAAGAAACGGAATCAATTATCGATTTCCTTTCTTTTTCTTTGGTTCAACCTCTCATCAATCCCTTACCATTACTTGATAGTAATGGATTCCCCAATTTGTTACCTTCCCTCCCCCTCAAGTAACAAAATCCATTACTTGAAGTTAATGGTTACCCTTCATTTCCATTCCTTGGGTTGAACCAAACACTCAATAAAGGTAACCATTTTTGTTACCATTCCCCTCCTCTATTTGTATCCATTCCCTTTCCATTCCATATCTTGAACCAAACGACCCCTGAGTGTTATTCCCCGTTTCATACAAGTAAAGAGATAGTATGTAATTATGTATTGAGCTTTGTTTGTCGAACAATTCGAAGTAATATTTTGTTTTCTTATAAAAACAAATCTTTCAGGTCTACCTTTTTGGGCTACTCGATGAGAACATGAAGAGCATAGACCCAGGCAACTTTGAGAGGCACTGGGGAATCTTCCGTTACGATGGACAACCCAAGTTTCAGATGGACCTTAGCGGCAAAGGCAATGACAAGATGCCCATAGGTGCCAAAGGGGTGCAGTACTTAGAGTCTAAATGGTGTATCTATAACCAAGACGCCAAGAACCAGGATAAGGTACAAGGCTCTATAGAGTATGCGTGCTCAAGATCAGACTGCACCGCCTTAGAATATGGCTCCTCGTGCAATAACCTTGATGTTAAGGGTAACATCTCGTACGCCTTCAACATGTTCTTCCAGATGAACGATCAGAGTGTCGAAGCTTGTCAATTTGATGGCCTTGGTATGATCAGCTCCACCAATGCCTCCCAACAGGGGTGCCTCTTCCCTATTGAGGTTGTAGGTGCTGGTGCAATCAGGCTTAGCATTGTTCCTATGAGGGCTGTTCTTTTGGGAATATCTCTGTTTCTGTTGTTGTAAGGGACTACAGATTAGTCACGAGGATTTTGTTTTCTTTGATGGGGGTTAACGATTAATGTCTCACACAATAAATTAGTGAGAGAAGACATCACCTAAGACATTCATCTCTTATGGGTATATTATCGGGTCACCCAAGTTCGTTGACATTAGATAATGTTAAGATCCTGGCACAAAGTTTTTCAAGGAAAATTTAAAAAATCCAAATTTTTTTCTAAAATAAGTTCAAGGTCACAAAAATTATCAGTGGAGCTTAACATTACCAAAAAAAATCTAATCAGATAAGTCAGCACTTTCAGTTGCACCAAGTGAATGATATGTATACACAATGTCATCTTAAGCACGGATAGCGAGGTTAGCTTGCGGCTCCTTGTGGTGAATTCAGGTCTTTCCTCAAAAAAAAAAAAGGAACTTCCAGCTTCTGCAATTGCATACTCCTGCCACCACTAACGATTTTATGAACTCGGCAAAGGATTAATCAATGAAAAATGAACTTCAAGCAGGTTCAAGCAAATATCCGTACATCTAAACTGTATACTCTTCAAACCCATTTTCTTTACAAGGATACTATTTTGTAAGCTAAAATTTTCATTATAAATGAGAACCAGACACGAGAGACCATTACTATTTTGCTATCAATGCCTTTCCATCAGCTAGTCAAGAGAAAAAGAAACATGTACAGGTGGAGGCCATTGGATATGCAAATACGGGAGCAGAGTGCAGCCTATTATTTCAACGGCTTATTTTAACTTGCCAAGTTTAGGAACTCCACAGAAAATAAGGCCACCACAATGTTAATCGCCAATCACTTCCAACAAGAAATGCAGCTCTCTCTATCAGGTTCACTCACCGTCGACTTATATTTTTCAAAACAAGAGAGACAATTCCAGGTCAAAAGAATCCATGGCAATATGGCATAGTCGTTAATATAACACAACTATAGAATCTTACCACAAACGTACAATAAAGTTTCACATACTTATCTCTTATATGAGAATTGAGCCTTAAACTCCTTCTCCAGCTGTTCTCTTGATTCTGTTTTTGCTGCCAGTACAACATCTTCAAGGAATCCTCTTTGTGGGAATTCTTCTGGAACAAGACTTCTATAAATCTCAAACTGTTCATGAGCTTCTTTCCTTTTGTCCTGTAAACTGTAAATTATTCCCTGAAATTTGATATGATATCCATGAATGATTAATCTGAACGAGCAGAAATCAAGCGAGCAGGAATGTCAGGTTGGCTATCAAACAGTAACACAAGGAGTACAAGATGACATTTCAATTTAGACTTATTGTGCTATAAAGGAACCTCCTTAGGTCAGCCAACTTCAAGAACGAATATATTTCATGACACTGCCATGTGATCCATGTCATCTTACACTTGCGTACTTTGTGTTTTTTTGATTCAATCTTCTTCACACCCTTTTCATGAGGCCCAACCCCAAGTCCCAACAGTAAAAAAGGCAGGTTTTGTAAGAGAGCTGGGATTTCCCACCCCAACCCCAAACACATGTACGCAAGCGAGTGCGCACACATGCATTGGGCATAAAGCAGGAACAGATAGAACGCTGTCCCAAACAATGTCGACTAAGGTAAGCTACAATCAAATTCTATTTTCCAGTAATTATATACTAGAAATATCTGACAAGCATTCAGACAAAAGCCCAGTAGCTCGCTCTGTTGAAAACATCTAGAGGCTTTATATAATTCCGTTCTGGAAAAATAATTATCCTAATTTGTCCCAATGATTGACCCTTTTTCAGTCCCAACTTGCTGCTTCCTAACTTAGGCTATATTCTCTTCACCTGAAGTAAGGTGATTTGCTCTGAATATATTAAGATCTAGCTTGGCCTGAATCTTTCTGGTTGAATGTGGTCTAATCAGGTCTCCCTTACTAACTAAACTTTGAATATTATTGGCGTTGACTTATAAGGGGAAAAAGTACATATTTCATCTTGTTAAATTCGTCTTGTCGTGTATTTTTCAAAGAATCACAGATCTAATTTTCCATAATCTTTACTAATGCAAGATAAACATATTTCATAGTAAGTAACGGATATAAGAATGTCTGGTTTGGTTTGATCTCAATGTGATATGAATCTAAGAAGGATACTCCTAAATGACAAGTTCTTGATATAAGGTGAAGAGAAAATCGCCATAGTTCTTAAAAGCCAAACCTAGCACAAGGCGTTAGCCTCATCCACTCCAGCAACCATGGCAACAAGGACACTTAGGTGCTCCTCGGGAAGGTGAGAAACCAACTACGAAAAGCACCTCCCTCTTTGTTCTTCTCTCTCCCTTAATTTTCCATGCTCCTCCTTCGAAAACCACCCCTCCTTGACAAGGCATCATAAAATACAGCGTGTTTTTACTGAAAGTTGAATGATAAATCTACACGGCTTTTTGCAAAAAGAGTACACCTCATGTGCATGATGCACATGCTTTTGCTTTGCGCATCACACTTTATCAAACTAAGCTTCCTATAACAAAATCCTTAATCAATTATGTTTTCATACTTAGCATACCAAAAAAATGCATTCCACTATTCCAGTCTTAATATTTCCACTCAAATTAGTTCATGAATATAAAGAGCTCGTTCAATATTTCGAAATTCCTTTACAAGTCTAGACATTTACATTAATGAACAGTGCTAAGTTTGCCAACAAACTAAAACTTTTACAGAAAGAAAAGAAAGCATACGTGCACAAAGTTACACATGGCATGAGTTCTATATACTTCCTCCGTTTCAAATTACTCGCTACACTTCTTTTTTTTACGGTTACCTAGGCAATTATTGTTAGTGTAAAATTAGTTATATGAGAGCTATGTGATTAAGTGTAATTTAGAACCTAAAGTAAGCAACCACCATAACGACTGCGTAAACCACCAACCACCAACACTTCTACCACCACCACCGCTCCAAAAGCTACTACCACTGCAACCACTCCCAACACCCTTTTAATATCGCCGGAAAACGCAGCCAAAGACCCCCAAATAACTGCAGCACCCTCCGACTACAAGCGCCTCTTGTGCGCCACCCGCAACACCCACCACCATTCTCTGACTTCACCTTTCCAAAACCCACCGCCATCTCTCTCTCTCCTCCAATCATCTCTCCAAAATCCACCAACACTTCCTCTTCATAACCTAATTTCCCAACTCTTCCTCTTCATTCCCCACCCACATCCCCAATACTCCTAGTCACAAACCCGAAAACAATCGGGGTCTTCTAGTGTAGGTGGGTTGTTTCGAGACAATGGTTAGGTTTTTTGTTGTTGTGGGTTAGGGTGGGCTATTTTGTTGCTACGAGTTAGGTCCTTGGGGTGTGGAGGGGATTTCGGCCTTCAGGGGTGGAGGGGAGCTTGGCAGCTTTTGCAGGGTGGGGGGAAGGGTGTTCTAGCTTTGAGGGGTGTTTTGGTGGTTGGGGTGGCGGGCCCGACAGCGGGAAGATGGTGGTAGTGGGAAGAGGAGAGAGAGTAAGCCGAACAGGTTGAGAAAGAGTTGGGTGGTGGTGGTGAGAGTGAGAAGAAAGAAATAAAAATAGAGGTTGATGGTGGTGGTGTTGATGGTGAGAGGAGAGAGAAAGGGTTGGGATGATGGAGGAGAGAGGAGGGGTTCAAGTTGTTGATGATGGTGGGGGAAAGGGTTGGGATTGGTGGTGGGTTTTTGTTTATAAATTAATGTTGATGGTTAGGTATGAGTAAGTGTTGTTTAATATTTTAAGTAAGGGTAGTTTGGTAAATGAACTTAAAACTTACTATATAATGGCAAAAAAAGAAGTGTAGCAAGTAATATGAAACTTCCCTATATAGCAAGTGTAGCGAGTAATTTGAAACGGAGGAAGTATAACCGAGCCACAGAAAAATAACACATGTTGGCATGACATATCTATATAAACCATTGCAGTCCAGGACTTCGACAATAGCTAGAACACAATGATCAGAAAACATGAGACGAAGATAACAGTGGGGAAAGACAAGGTGAAAATGTAGAACACAATGCCGTGAGGAACAGATTATGCTTGCGAAAACTCACCTGGCACAAGTAAGGCCGGAAATCTCGAGGATTCTCATCAATTAGCTCTCCGTACTTCTTCAAAGCTTCATTTAAGTCCCCCTACAATAGATAAAGATAAATAAGACTATGCTCGTTTCTTTAGGCATAGTCACCTCAAAAACGCTTCCAGGATTCCATGCTACTCAAGAATATGCATTCTTTCATATACAAATCCAGAAATCTATGTTACACCAAGCAACAAGGTCCTTAGTGCTCAGTAAATGTCCTGCAATCTTTCTTGGTCTTCCTTAACTTGCTAAACACAGGAGTAGGTGTCGTTTCAGAAAAAAAATAGTTTGCGTATCTGGCAGACACTCTCTGTACTAGGTAATGCTGCTGGCTACGTCCTATGTACACCTCGATCTTCCTGTGCCCTACCTATGGTGGATCCATAAAGGACGCAGATATTGTTGTTGTTGATGGTGGCGATAGTGGTGTTTACAAAATGAGAAACATTTGTAAATTACAATTCTTTCCAACTTTTTCTTATATAACCCTTTCCATCAGGTAAGAATTTCTGATTTAAAAGAATGCTACATCTATTTATTAAGGGAAAACCAACAGTTTCCACTTTCAGAATATGTTCATATATTATAGGTAGTCCTTTGTATAATTTATACTAACTCCTTTTCACAATACATGCACCATCTCTCATTTGGTTACTATTTGTCAACCAACTTTGACAATCTTTCTCTCAAATTATGTAACAAAAAACATAGTCAAGTGGGATCGTGGTAAATTCATCTCAATGCAAGGATTTCAAATATCAACTTTTGTAATTTTACCGTATATACAATTAATGATATTGATGTCCAAAGAAGAGCGTTAGGAGTGCGTGAAAAGCAAATGGTGCGTGTATTGTGAAATGGAATTTTCTTACATCGGTCCAGTTTCCAGAGTTCCTTTCTATACCCTCCCCCTCCCCCCTTTTCTACTTCAATAATCCTAAAAAGGGTCTAGAAGGCAAGAAGCATCATAACTAAATTAATTAACTAAAAACTATGCTCACTTTTCTGACCAACTGTATTATCAGAATCCAGAACAAACAACCAAAAGAGCTCACAACAAAGAGTTCATAGAAAAACAAAATTCTGAATTGGTATGTAGCAGCAATAAAAAGGACTAAAAGATACTATATCCAACCATACAGTATGTGTATCTGGTGTTATTACTTTCAGCCCTTTGTTTTATAGGCAACTTGAGAACTGAGAAGTACTAAAATAATTACTAATTAATTACTCCCTCTGTCCTCTATTAGTTTACCCGTATTCCTTTTAAGGGTGTACCTTATTAGTTTACCCCTTTTCTTTTTTGCTGATTTTGGAATGGGACCACAAACTTTTCATCACACATACATTCAACTTTAATATAAAATAATAGTTTCTCTTTCTTTCTATGACCCACAACATTATTTCTCCTAAAACTCTGTGCAAAAGAAAGGGGTAAACTAATAGAGGACGGAGGGAGTAGTAATTAAAATTGCAGTCTGACAAGCCAAAAAGTGGTAGGGTTATGAAAACTCGTTTTATTAGCTTTCCACTGTCTACTTCATGAATAATAAAACCTGAAGCTTTTTGCAGAACTGGTTGGCTAGAAGTTCCAATTCGACACCTTAGTGTCACCAGGCAACCCTGCATCCACTTCACATCCATTCATGAAATATCTCTCATTTCGCACATTCCTTCTCAGTCCATCTAAGATTTCATTACACGTCTGATCATTCCGTCGTAGCCCGAGGATGTTGTATACTTCACCTTCCCTATAGCCATCCTATAAAGTAGATGACCCATACTTTGCAGTTCATATATTGGGGTCAGTTAAATCACTGATTGCTGTGCAAATTCTAAATATGAAATTTTAGACGACTTCTCTGCAATACTTTACAAAGTCAAAGCATTGAAAGAAGAACCATAAAGCACTTCAGTCAAACATGACGTACTACAAGAAGAAGAACCATAAAGCACTTCAGTCACTAACAGAGGAACTAAAATGACAGCATTAGTCTGATAGTCTTGTCAAACTGGTTCATATTTGGGTTTCCACTCGCATTATGCTAATTCAATTTTCAGAATGAGAAAACAATAAGAGCACATCACTTAAACGAAAGCAATCCTCATATGATAAAACATAGCAAAGGAGCACATCACCTTCACCAGATGCATTTGTGCAATCAATATCTTAATGTTTCTCTCTTCAGTAACTCTTTTTTCACGAGAAGCAAGTTCCAGAGCTTGGTTCAACATATCAAAAACTGGTCCTTCATGGTTCTTGTGCATCACCATTGCCAAACCCTGACAGGTAAGAGACAAAAAAGATAAGCAAATGTCCTATGTAATCAGATAAATCAGGAAACATCACAGCTACCCAGATTTACAGGCTCATATCTTTCTTGATTGGAGCATTTAAACTCAAAAATTGGCTTCAAGCCACTAAAATATGAACCCCAAACAATGCACCCTCAACATCACTTGAAAGTTGAAACTATATCTTTCTTTATTTGGGGGATTCAGTTAGTAATTTTGCCTCACCTCAGCCCACTTAAACCAGTGCACTCTAATCATCACAGATCAAACAACACTAACCTCCCAAGTTAACAAACATTATAACATAGGGTATGTTATATTCAACTTCATTCTCCTGAATTTAACTTATTTTTTCGAAACTTTTCTTAATTTTTCTCAAATCCATGATCATCCCATAAATCAGATATTAGTGACTATTCAATAAAATTCATCCACACAGAAAAATCAAACTTTGAAAACAAGAAATGACAATAAACGCAGCAGAATTCATCTCAAAAAACCAAAAAAAAAAAAAAAAGAAAAGGAGCAGACTTACATGCAAAGCTCTGAGCATAAGAGGCCTTTCCTTGAGAATTTCCTTGAACAACCTCTTAGCTTTACTCAAATGGCCCATCATCTCATAACATAGAGCTTGCAAGAGCCTCCACTCAACTTCATCAGGTTCAATATCAATCAACTTCTCCACATATTTCACTGCTTCCTTTGTCTTCCCCTTTTTCATTTTCCCATTAACTAACACTTTTAAAGCTTCCAAATTTCTGGGTTCTTGTTCCAATAACTTCTCATACATCTCTTCATCTCTAACATTCTCTTGCTGGGTTTCTCTCTCCTCCTCGAAATTCACGCCACTTTGTACTGCTTCTGCCCTCACTGGTCTACTACTAACAGAACTCACCAAAATTAGGGACCCAACAAGCAGTTTTACAGCATTTTCAGTTAAAATTTTGGGGATTTTTATGTGGGTAGAGATCAAATGAGCAATTAAATTAGAGGGATTTGAAGTTGAGAAGTTGGTTTTAGTGACACATGAAGTGATGAGTTGATTTTTGGGGAGTGTTATAGTGTGTCGATTGTTTTTAGTGATGCGGACGTTATGGTTTGATAGTTTGGAGCAGTGAATGTTGGTGCGTGTGTGTGAGTATAAAGAGAAGTTGTTTGTTGACAAGAAGGCCATTTCTCGAATTACAAGAACCTGAGTTACAGTGGGCTCTGATGGCCGTCGTCCATGAAGAAGACGGAATTATGCTAACAAAAAGAAATGCCTTGGCTTCAGCCTTCAGGCTTCAACTGTTGAACACTTCGATGGTATTATTTTGAAAAAAAAAAACAAAAAACAAAAAACAAAAAAGTTTGTCAAGAACAAGATAAATACTACCTCTGTTTTTATTTAGTTACAACAATTTTTATTTTTAGGTGTTTTTTATTAGTTGCAACATTTCTCTTTTTAGAAAAGCTTTTGGAATAATTTGACTATATTACCCTTACTTCTTCACCTACTCTTTTGAAAAGAACCTGATCAGTACTAGTAGCAGGGGTAAGTAGGTCAATTATACTCTCTTTTCTCATTTCTTAAAGTTTGTGCAAAAAGGTGAATGTTGCAACTAAATAAAAACAGAGGTAGTATTACTCCTTCCGTTTCATATTAATTTACTCACTCACTTCACTTTGGGGGAGAATCAAGGAAGAAGTACAAATGTATAAGAGAGAAACTGAAAAGGTGGAGAGAGAAACTCAAAAGTGAGAGAGAAAAAAAAAAAATGGGTTAAAATATTAAAAAGTGAATGACATGGATGGAAAAAGAGGAGAAAGTAGATATGATATATTACCAAATATAAAAAAAAAAGCAACAGTGTGTAGATTAAAAAGAAACGGACTAAAAAGAAAAGTGTGTAGATTAAAAAAAAACGGAGGGAGTACATGACACATCACAGTTGGACTTTTACACTATTTATGTATTCTCCTCTGGCCGTATTTTGTGATTAACGTTTCAGGATATGCTTTCATAATATCTATATTTTATAAGTTTTGAAGATATTAATAGTTAAAATCATGTGTTGGCAAACTTACTCACAAAAATATGTCAAAGTATTTTGCAGCATAGGAGGTAGTATTCATAAATTGATGAAAAATATGTAAGAAAAACTGATAAAAATTTGTTAGTGAAAGTACAGAATTACGTTTGGATCATTCTCCAATGACTTAAACGGTTTCACACAAAAACTCTGCTACATAAATATGCCACTTGCTAATTTCAATTATTAGAAACAAATCTATGAAGATGATGAAGTAGATCAATTTTTTTTTATTGAAACAAGGTTTATGAATTTCCACAAACAGCTTAGATTTTGATGGAGACTCCTATTGAATTGAAATTTGAGATTGATAACATGCTTAAATAGAGATGCATACAATAAAGGTTCGATTAACTATAATGTCAAATTCGTTTAAATTATACTCTCTTATAACTAAACATTGGAATACGTAGTCTTATGACAAATATAGTATGATTATTCGAGTCCAAGTAAAATATCGTTAAACACAATTCACATTTTTAATACAAACACCATACAAAAGCTAAGAATCTCAATACAAATATCCCAAAAAAGTTAAAGACACATTTTCAATACAAACACCATACAAAAGCCAAGATGATTTCCTTACAAAAACTACAATTTCATACAAGCCCCTTATCAATAGTATTTGGATGAGTAGTCTACACTTGGGAGTTGGGATTTTGCAGAGACATATGAAGAGCTTTCGTACATAGAGGAGGTTACTGAGGCATAGGAACTTGGTTCTGACATCAAGTTGTCAACAAAGAAATTTATCTGGCTATGATTGTTGTCAAGAATATGAAGAGACCGAGGCATAGGAGGCATACTCACATCTAAAAAACCTTCAAGAATCTGAATCACTTTTCCCATTGTTGGCCTTTGATCTTCATCCTCTTGAATACACCAACAAGCAAGTTTGCACATCTTCAAGACTTGTTCACACTCAGCATTTCCTTCCAGCCTATGATCCAATATGCTGATAATATCCTCTCCATTACACATTTTTCTCACAGCCCAAGATGGGAAGAAATCGAGCTCATTATCTCCAATTTGCTCTGTGTTTCTTCGACCAGATATGAACTCAAAAAGCATCATTCCGTAGCTGTAAACATCGGCTTTTGCTGTTATTGCTGCTCCAGAAATCCATTCAGGAGCAAGATAACCTCTTGTCCCTCTCATGGTGGTGATCACCCTACTGAATTCTCTTCCAAAGAGCTTTGCCAAGCCAAAATCTGCTATTTTTGGACTGAAATCATCATCTAAAAGGATGTTTTCTGGCTTAATATCACAATGGATGATGCAATCTTTACAATTCTCATGCAAATATGCCAATCCTTTAGCAGTTCCAACAGCAATCTGATACCTTGTTCTCCAATTCAACAAGGTGGATTTTTTACCTGGGAAAAGGTGGGTATCCAAGGATCCATTTGGCATATATTCATAAACTAACAGCCTTTTAGTACCCTCTGAACAAAACCCACAAAGGCGAACAAGATTAACATGTTGAACTTTCCCAAGCGTGCTTACTTCTGCTCGGAACTGCTTCTCTCCTTGGCTAGCTCCTTGAAGTACCTTCACAGCGATAAGTGTCGCATCTTTGAATCTTCCTTTAAAGACAGAGCCGAAACCACCTCCTCCCAATTTCTCACTGAAGTTCTTTGTTGCTCTTTGTAGTTGTTTGTACCGAAATTGCACCAATGAACCATCAAGAGTTGCCGGTCTAACTAATAGTCTCTTCCGCCCCCAAATGATCATAGTATAACTTACAAGACCTGAGAGGACTATCAGTGCTGCAACTGAACCAGTAATAATGCCAATAACACGTTTCTTGTCGTTGCTTGTTTGAAACTCTAAAGCATTAAGTCTGATATAAATAGTTTTGCCATTAGGATCTCCATCAGGAAGCTGTTTAACATTTAAAAGATCTCCAATCCAAATGGAACATCCATCACTGCTGTAGGCATAAGCAGTACATGAGCAATTGTTTTGACAAGCTAATTCACAATCTTCCATGTTTCTGACTATCACAGTTTGAGCATGCTCAGGCAAACCCATATTATAACTTGCCCAGAATTTGTCCATTTTCTTCCTAGAATTACTAGAATTCATGCACTGCACTTCCATTAACCTTGAACAACCACTTGAGTAATCATTCACCTTCCAATTCTCGTCTGTCTTTGGCCGGAAACCATGTAAACAGTTGCAATATGGCATCAATTTCTGGCTACATATACCAAATGCACCGCAGTAACGATAAACTTCACACTGTTGATCTGGGAGAGACAAAAGTAAGATCCCTTTCTGGGTGTTTGATGGCCAGACTAAACTTTTGAGTTGACCGGAAACATCCATAGAGAAAATTGAAGGAATTGCATGACTGTGAACATAATAAGTGAAATATGTCTCATTTTCATTATCAACAAAGCTGAAATGATAAGAATTCTTAGGTTTATTCCTCAACTGTGGAAGTAAAGCAAAACTTTGATCACTGGAATCCCACGCTCCGCTACTCCAATATCTTTCAGTGTGGTTCCAGTATATCACAAACTCAATAGTGCCATTAAGTTCTAATCTAAATGTGTAAAGGCCTAAAGAAGGGTTGTTCGAGTTCTTCCAAGATGTAAGAACCCGGTTAGTCTTGGTTCGTTTATCAATCCCTATCTTATAGCCTGGTATCCAAACATTAGCAGGAAAATCAGCACTCTGCCATATCAGATGACTTGAGTCAGGTCCATTTCTCAAGACAAAATTCCCAGAATCTAGAAGCACAGCTTCTATAGAATCCGGGTTAGCAACAAAATTCAAGTTTGTAGACCAAATTGGTTTACTGGATCTACTACTACTAGTGGTGATAACTAAGTTACCATCCAAGATTTTCAGCTCAGACGCGTGCAAATCAGAAACAGGCGTTTCTCTATTCGCTACCCAAAGTATAGTTCGTTCAGAAACTTGCTTGTACCACATGCCAATGTAATAGTTGGAAGAATTACCTGGTTGGAAGAAGCCAACTTCAAAGATGTTGTTGGTAGAAACTATTGTCTGGTTCCAAGAGAGAGGCTTATTTGTTGTGATTCTGTCAGCTCCAACACAAACAGAAGTAACAAGAAAAAAGTACAGAAAGACAGAAGATAAGTATTTTGCTATCATTTTGGTTACAATAACATGCATGGTGATGTTAATATATAACTTACAGTAAGATGCAAATACTTCTATATAAGAGGAGTTGTGCATATGCCCAGGTTATCTAATTCTTAATATATTCTATGTGCATCATAGCAACGTAAATAATCAGGCAGTGCCCAAATGAAAAGGTATAGGTATAGCGATGCCTAAGACTAAGTCAGTCAACTATTGGACTAATTTTTTGAAAGATGCATGCATATTAGATAGATATATGAATGAACTTTTCTTTAGGGGTGTTTTAATGAAGTAATTTCTTTGTTTGCTGTTTAAATCTTGACTACTTTGAATAAGAACAAACGTAACTTGAGGGAGGAAGAACTAAGAAGTCTATACTCCACATTTACTAAGAGCCATATTGCTAAGTCACAAGTCATAACCCAAGAAGGTTGTCACTTGACTTCATGATATATATAGATGGTCAAGCTGACGCTATATCTAGAAAAACAACATAGAAATTTGACACTTACTAGTAAGCTTAGAGAAAAAAATCGGGAAATAATAAATTTTAAGTGGGACGGATTTAGGGTCTGTTCTCACCAGCTTATTTTCAGTTCAGTTCAGTTCAATTCAATTCAGTTCAGTTCAGCTCTTGACAATACTTTTACTCTCACATATCACTATTCATTTCAGTTCAATTCAATTCAGTTCAATTCAGTTTGGTTTAATTCAGTTCAATTCAGTTCAGTTCAGTTGTTTTATGCCGAAGAGAACAGGCCCTTACGAGAACGAAAAAAATGTAAAACTTTACTGAATACTCCCTCCGTTTCCTAAAGATCTTCCCTCTTTCCGTTTAACTGCGTTTCCAAAAGATCTTCCCTCTTTTACTTTATTCCTTATTTGGAATTTTTTTTTCCCTTTTTACCCTCTCATGTCTCTATCATATGGTCCACGATTACATTATTAATTCAATTTTACTCCCTTTTTATCTCCTACTTTAACTCCTTTTTATTTGTTTATTTATCTTAGGCTATGTTTAGTTCACCTTATTTTTGCTTATTTCAGATCTAATCAAATCAGATCAGATCAGATCAGAAAAAATAAGTTCAGATCAGATCGTGCTTATATTTTAAAATCATTATACCATTAAATATCTTTCATTACATATTAGTAAAAATTATAATAATTGAATATTAATAAAGTACTCATTGAGACGAATCAAACAAGACCCATATGACTATATTTTTTCTTATATATTGAGAAAAATCTAAAAGATAGAGATCTTGTAATCAGATCAGTTCAGATCAGATCAGATCAGAAAAAATAAGTTCAGATCAGATCAGAAAAAAAAAGAAGTTCAGATCAGATCATATCAGATAAGTTCAGATCAAAAAATTTCAGGTGAACTAAACATAGCCTTAACCCCTTTCTCTCTCCTACTTTAGCCACCCCACACAAATGGATCCTCCTTAGTATCTGTTGTTACCTCAGTTAACTAAAAATTTCAGGTGAACTAAACATAGCCTTAAACAAGGAAGATCTTTAGGAAACGGAGGGAGTAATAGTTACCTCAGTTGTTAATGATAAACTAGTATAGTATGTGTGTAATGCATGATTTATACAATTCAAACTAGTTTTTAGACCAGGGATATGCCCCACTTACTTATATTTTTTCATCTATTAGTAATTTAATTTTAAAATAATTACACCATATATCACTTAGTGTAGCGATAAATATATCTTAATACTTATTAATAGGTCATGGGGTCGATTCAAGATATCATTATATTTTTTCCTCAAAAATATGATGACCAATCTACTATTAGTTCATTGCACAAGCGATAAAATTCTAGTGCAAGAGGAAGAATGGTTCCACACCTGAAATAAATTATATACGCAATCAAGAAATTTGTGTTATGATTAACAATTTCATTGACCTTCTTTATGTGAGTTGCCCTCTAACCTTTAAACTCCATCTTCTTATTCGTATTCTTAAACAACAACAATATTTGATTAGTATCAAGAATAATTTATAAAACTACCCCATTAGTTACGAAGTAGAGGACTCTCACATTCATGGTGAATTTCGAAAGGGGAGATGGAGCAAGGGGATGACTGCAAAAAACAGATCAAATAAGTAAAATAAACTTTATGGCTAGAATTAGGATTTTATTGCCACATTAGTAATTAAAACAGATAGCTATAATTTTGTGAAAATATGAATCACTAAAAGATGTTAGATGAGATGGCAAGTCTTTGGAAATCCTTACATGAGGTTACGGGTTCGAGCTCAAGCTTTAACATATATATTGTTTAGATAATGATCACTTGACTTATTGTTGATTAATAGACACGTGGCTAAATTCTAGTGGCAGAAGGAGGGTATCACGTGGCGCATAGACGTTGTTATGCACACCTTTTAATATATTTACTAGTTATTAGGCCCGGCAATACCCCGGGTAAGAAAAGTTCATTCATTAATATAATACTTTGTGATAATAACACTAAATACAACTTAGTCTAGTGGTTAAGATTTTAGTATATGTACTTGAGGTCTCGGGATCAAATCCTTTATTGTCTAAATTTTTTTATTGTACATGAATTACATGAACTAAAACTCTCTAGGGAGAGCGCCACGTGGCACAGTTTCTTGTTTTGTATAGATATAGATAGTAAGTTTGCACTACTCTAAATAATTTAATTGAATGTTGATATTAATTCTTTTATTTAAAGTAACTTATATATCATGAAAAAGTTAATTACAATAAAGGTTGTGTTTAGATGTTTACAATTTCCTTTATTTAAAGTAACTTATATATCATGAAAAAGTTAAATAAAGGTTGTGTTTAGATGTTTACAATTTGATACTGATCAACGGGTCACAACACAAAATTTTACATCATAAACTTTTTCGTTACTATTTACAGTAAAAAAAATTAATCATTAAAATGTTTTTATTTTCAGGTCAATTTGATATCCATCTACGATTCATTGCCATCTCTATTGAGAAGACAGAAACTAGGGGTAAAGAGGTAGAGTGAAGGGAGGCAATAAGTTTAAAGATGTAAATTTAGTAGTTCAGATTGCGGTCTGGACTGCACCAAACAACGACCTTAAACCTTTTTACGCGGTTTAGGTTGGATTACGGTTTCAAAAACTGTGGGTTGTTTTGATATTCCAAGAAAACCGCGGTTTACAGTTTGGGTTGGGTTTTTATATGATATTTTTTAAAAAACAGGTTTATTTATTTTTTTTAAAAAACACTTGACAAACTCACAAGCATACGAGATAATACGACAATACACGTTAGTACGAGTATTAGTTTGGGTCTTTCCACTCATCATTCATCATTCATCATTCATCTAGTCGTGTGCTCCTCCTTGCAATTCTAAAAATATAGATATTTAGAAAAATAATAGATATTTGGCAGTTATAGATAAGAAGATATATGAAAAGAAATATAAGAGGTAGTATTGGTAATTTTTGGTGAGTCATGATTACTTAATAAAGAAATGTATTAAGTAAAAAGAGACTAACATCACTGAAATATGTAACAAATAAATGTCTCAAGGATTGCAAAAGCTATAAGTGTTAGTTCAACAACAATTAATTGTCACGAATATCTTTTATTTTAGATAACTTGCACGATGTTTAGTCAATGATGTGTACGCCTATATCAGATGGGTTAATTGATATTATCTCACAAAAGAGAGAGGTTGAGCAAGACTACGGAATTCGAGAGTGGTAATAATGTCTGCATTAACGAGTGCCAGTAATAATGCGAATTGTCATTTTATCTGAACTTCTTAATGAAGTAGTGGGTTAAGCGAATATTCTTTCATTAGATAGGTTGAACTAGAGTGTTATAAAATCTAATAAATTGTTCGACAAACTTAAATAAAAAAACAACCAAAGTGGTACACAATACGGTACGATACCATTCTATTTATTTTTTTATTCCTTATTAAAACAAAAAAAGATTATTAAATTCAATCAAATTCATATAAGTTTACATAAAATCTAATAAAAATTAATAAGTCTGGGTAAGTTCAGAAAAAGTCAGTTCAACAAAAATAAGTAAAAAAAAAGTTCGACGTACTCATAAAATAAGGTCTAATCAATTCGGATAATTTTGTTCAAATAAATTCGATTAAGGTTTAATAATGATTAATAAGTTCAAAAAGGTAGGTTTATTTCAAATGTAAGAAAATCGATGATTACATTATTGAGACATTTAAGCAATCCTATTAATCATACTATATAAGTTAAAACATTCATAAATCCAAACTTGATATGTAGAATTTCCTTAGATATAATATTTAGATTTATAAAGTTATAATACAACAAGGATCGCAAAAGCTATAAGTGTTATTCAACAACAATTAATTGTCACGAATATCTTTTATTTTAGATAACATGCGCGATGTTCAGTCAATGAAGTGTACACGGACATCATATGGGTTAATTGATACTATATCACAAAAGAGTGGGTTGAACAAGACTACGGAATTCGGGAGCGGTAATGGTTGCATTAACGAGTGCATGTAATAGTGAAAACTGTCATTTTATCTGAACCTCAGTCCTCAACTCTTAATGAAGCAATGGGTTAAGCCAGTATTTTTTCATTAGATAGGTTGAACTATAATGTTAGAGAATCTAATAAATGGTTCGACATATTAACCATAAACTTTTCTCTTCTTGCAGCATTATGTGTAAAACTAAATGAGGTATTGTTAAAATAAATATCTCAACGTCATACTAGGAAAAAAGAAAGCTTATATTGACAAAATAACGTGAAAGGTTTTCAGATTCCTTTGATAGCTAGCAAGGAAGGAATAATTTACCACATATATGTCAGTTTTCTTACAGATATTCTATGTGTTTCGTATAATTATATAGATTGGCAGAAACTATAGATAAAGTAAAAGAGACATAAGGAGATCATTTGAGTAAATTATTTGTATTACATATGAACTCAAAATAATTATATATTTTGAAGCCACGATAGAATAATGTAAAAACAATTGGGTATAATTTAATCGGTACATTCTATACGATATTCTATGATATTTATCATTTTTTCATAAATAAAGTATAATAATATTTAAAAATTAGGAGAAAAATTGATAATAATTGGCCTTTATCCATATGAGGCATTAGGAAAGCATATAACTTACTACTTATGTGATTATAAACTAAATCTAACAAAAATAATAATTTTGATTATATTATTGTACACGCGATATTGCCTTTTTAGTACCAAGGGTTTTATATTATCCAAAATTATGTTATAATTTATATGATGATTGGGACGTAATATATTAGTTAATGATAAATTTCACTATAATTTTCGAAAATCAAAATGTACTACTTAATGGGAGAATTCAACTCTAAAAGGATGTATATACGAAGTTCAATCTATATGATATAATGAGAAAAAGCCAGGGAAGGATGTATCATCATATAGATTGAACTTCGTTTATTGAGCAAAGCCAAGTTCCAAATTATGCAAAAAAAAAAAATTATAACTTGCTTATGTAGCTTCTGTCAATCAGGAAGGAAATAATTTGCATACCTGATATAATTGACGTATTGCTTATTGACTAAAAAGGAAACATTCACTAAGATAATATAATTTTTGTATGTGTTTTAGGGAGTTGAGGTTTACATATCAACATTTATTTTTGAAAATATAACTTATATTTTCTAAATAATTCATTTTTAGGAATTAAAACTTATAAGGATCTATCATATGTTGATACGTGATCACGAGCCATTTTGCAAAAAAAAAAAAGGGTTTTTCTACGTTATACCCCTGTATTTTTTCAGTTTCTACGTTGTACTCCAACTTTTTAAAAATTCCACACGGTATCCTCAAGCTTACCTTTTGTAATGCATGGTGCCCAAATTGCTGATTATATGTCATTAATTTCATTTATTTTTTAAAATTTATTGGAACTAATTTGACTTATACATAATTTAACCCTTAGAAGGATTATTCGCTAATTAGATTCGTTCCACCAAATTATAAAAAGTAGTCGAAATTAATGACGTATATAAAAGGTAAGGGCATTGTGTATTAAAAAAGGTAAGTTTGAGGGTACTCTATAGAATTTTTAAAATCTTGGGGTACAACGTACAAATTGAAAAACCACAAGGATATAACGTAGAAAAACCCAAAAAAAAAGAAGAGATTTTTCATGCAGCTTGATTTCTTTGCCACATATATGCCATGTCAGTTAAACAGTATTATTAGGGAACTCTTTGAATCTCAACAAGAGAAAAGATAGGCAACAATTAAGCTAAATAAAATTAGGAGCTAATTAGGTGATCAGTTAAACAAGTATATATTGAAAAAATAATATGAGAGAGTATTATACTTATTATTCGAAATAAGTCATAAGTCAAAATCGTATAACATATTTAGTGGCAGATCTAGGATTTTACAACTGATGAGTCACCACCGTCCACAACAAAATGTCAATCAATAATCAATGTATGAATTAAAAACTTCATAAAAAGTTTTTCTCTAGAAGTAATACTTCGATCCAATTTTTCGAGATTTAAACCATATTCATAAAAAAAATGTGTTTTTCATTTAAAAAACATAATAAAATTAAAGTCGAACTAATACAAGATACTCAAAACACGAGTTTTCAAATATAAAACTACAGATTAGCTAATTTCAAGCCAATGGTATATTGGTACCACAACTTGAAGTTTTCACCACACCCATATAAACTTTCTTTTTTTATCAATTAAAACTCAGTAGAATACATTACCTCCTTGCAAATTAACAAAAACCCATCAACAAATTACAAATTAAAATCAATAGAAAAAATATGTGCAAAGTGAATGGAAAAAAGGTAAATGCATATTTTGCAAACAATGGTGTCCAATGGTGCCTAATACATGTGGTGCAAGCACGCAAGATATGGAGGTGAGAGGGATTGTAGGTAGCGGAACAAAAGTGGCTCAATGGTTGAGTACGAGATATGGTCAAATTGTGTGATCTAATCTATCCTTAAATGAAGTAGTAGGCAAAGCGAAAAAATTCAATCAATTTTTTTAAAAGATTAATAATGGATCACGTGATCCGCAATGATATTAACTACATCAACTGCTAAACACACGATTCATAAGCCATTTTCAAAGTAAATAAATAAATCATTTAAAACTTTAAATCACAAGATATATTCTACAATGATTTAGGAAAAACAACATAAAATTTAAATTTATGGAAAAAATTTTCGTACAATTTGCACAGTCTAATAGCAAATTAAAATTTACATTTATGTATATACTTATTTTTTATTCCTAACTAAATTTTATATCATCTATTTGATAGATGAACGAGTTAAATATTTTCACCCCGATTTTAGGGGAAATAACATAAAATCTTAAATTTATAAAAATAAAAAAAATCCCCATGCAGTTGCACGGGTATAAAATTAAAATCATGACTAAGTGGACAGCTACTAGTGGGTGGCTAAATATGATGCATCGATGGTGCAAGAAAGGTAGAGTAAGACTTCCTTAAGTGGTTGCTGAAGGCGGCATATGGCTGAGTGTTATTGGTGGTGCGAATTGTGATTTTATCTTAAACTCTATGGGAAGCAATAGATAGAGCAAATACTATTTCTATCAACTTTTAAAAAAACTATATAGGTGGGTCATGTGATCCACCATGGCATTAACTACATCAGCCTAAATAAAGACACGGGTTACAAGTCAGTTTCTAAAATACTCTCAATACATGATTATGAAATCTTAAATCACAAGTTAATATTCACCACTAATATTTAAATAAGGATGGCAATTGGGCGGGGCGGGTGCGGAGGATGTACCTCCACACCCACACCCGCATAAAATTCCAATCCCCATCCCCACCCCACCACTCATTACGGGGGGGGGGGGGAATTCCAGACCCATCCCCGCCCCACTAGGTATGTATTTATACCCATCCCCGCCCTACCACCCGCATGGGTACCCGCACCCGCTTTATACCCACGTCATACCCACTTCATTCCCACCCCCACCACACGCGTGAGTATCTGCACCCGCTTCGTACCTGCGTCATACCCACATATTTATATTTTACAAGATAAAATTATTAATAATATAAGTATATAAACAAAATTTTATTCATATATATGTGAGGCAGGTAGAGGTGGGTCGGGACGGGCGGGGATGGGGTGGGGATAGCATAAAATCCATATCCGCTCCACCACCCATTGCGGGTACGATTTTAATCCCATCCCCGCCAAACCTAGACCCATCCCCGCCCCACTTGGGCGCGGATGGGGCGGGTCTCCTACTTGACCTGCCCCACTGCCATCTCTAACCACCATGACTTTAGGACAAACTTCTTAAAATTTTCAATTTATAAGACATAACATTTCTCGTGCAGTATGCACGATGCACGATGCACGGGAAGTTACTATTATTTTCGGAAGCAATGTCGGAGAAAAAATATTTATCCCAAGAGTGACACTAATCCCGTCTGACTTCACTAAATTTTCTATCGGATTTGAGAGACGACTATTTCCTTTAATTAATGATTTTTTTTACTATGACCAAAAATAAAAGTCAAGGACAAACCCTGTCTCATGTAGACATGTATATTTCGATACCTATTTTCAGCCATGAACAATTTTATGTTGTCGTTTCCAGAGTTACGAGCAAAAAAGGTCCCAAGATCCTTATGTTGGATGAAGAACATTGTTTGCGTGCAAATACGCCAAATGTAGTTTACAAGGAAGTGTTCGCATACATATAAATTGATTTGGAAATTTCATTTGTAATTTTTATTCATCACCATTCATACTTTATGTTTTATGATTTTGTGTAATATGGGAAGTTCAGTCAATGTTATTATATAACTTTCTTTAAATATGTAATAGAACAATAAATACTTCCATACATAATATTAGTGTGTAGATTAAAAAGAAACGAAAAGAATACTAATTACTCTCATGCTTCCCAAAAATTACTTTAATGCTACCCCTACACTTCTATTTTGGCAGCACAAAACTTCCTTGTTTACAGTTAAAAAAATCTTCTTTTTAGTTTCCAATCACTACAGCCTACAGGGAGCACATAGCTCTTCCTGGTCTAGTGTGCATATACTTATTTACGCACTTTTCCCCTTAAACCCTAAACCCTTCTTTTTTTTCTTCTTCTAACCCTCTAGTCTCTCCTGCAACCTTGAAGCAAAAAAATGAGGAAGAAGGTAGATGAACGCATCAGAAGCTTGATTGAAAATGGCGTCAACACCAGACATCGTTCTATGTTTGTCATTATTGGTGACAAGTCTCGCGACCAGGCACTTGCTCCCCCATTTTTCTCTCTCTAATTTCATCTGCAATCATTTCTTTTACTATAAAAACATCAATTTTACACTACATTTGATTGCTGAAATGTTAATTTTCATTGTTGAATTTTCGCAGATTGTTAATCTTCACTATATGCTTAGTAAAGCAGTGGTTAAGGCTAGACCTTCTGTTCTTTGGTGCTATAGAGACAAGCTTGAACTCAGTAGGTAAGATTTATCAAACTACTTCTATGTTTTAATTACTTATGTATTCATTATTTTAAAAAGCCCATTTTTTGTAATTGCCCTTCTTTGTTTGACAATCAGTAAGCTTTAAATTTGAAATTCATAAAAACGAGAATATTTCAATGGGTGCTTACATATTCATGGTTGCTGAATTTGTCAATGTTCTTTCTTCGATTCTGTATGCATAAATAGACAGTGTTCAAATACCTGGGGATTCCGTATGAATTGAACTTAGGTATTTCTTAATTTACCAGAACTTGTCTCAATCAATTTGGGACTTTTTAAGGTTAATAGTTGCTCTTGTTTTATTCAACGATAAATCTGATAAATGACCACTAAATATCAAGAAGCATTGTTTTCTGTCTCCCTCCCAAAAAATAAATAAATAAGAAACAATAAATAGGATACTTGAAGGCTGGCAATGGCGGCACAGTAACTTTTGTTCTTTTCCATACATAGAGTGTGTAGATTGACTAATTCTGCATATTGTATAACTGAACTGTGCTGTGTGAAGTTTTACACAAAGTATATTTATTTTTTGAGATGTGTTCTATCGTGACCTTTCTATTGTTTTATCTGCAGTCACAAGAAAAAACGTGCCAAGCAGGTGAAGAAATTAATGCAAAGAGGACTTCTAGATCCTGAGAAGGTTGATCCTTTTTCTCTTTTTATCGAGAGTGGAGGAATAACATACTGCTTGTACAAAGACTCAGAGAGGGTGCTTGGTAATACCTTTGGCATGTGCATACTACAGGTAGATCATTTTTCCTATTGCTTGGCCTAAAATATCTCCCTATTGTATTCTAGTGATTTCTTGAAGCAAAAAACCTTTATGACTGTCTAAGTTCTTTGTATGGCTGATTAAAGGATTTTGAAGCACTGACACCAAATCTTCTGGCAAGAACCATAGAAACTGTTGAGGGTGGAGGAATAATTATATTGCTCCTGCGTTCTCTTTCTTCGCTAACAAGTTTGTGCACCATGGTTATGGTATAAGTTACTTGCTTCTAAGTTTGTTTTCTCTCAATCGATGCCATTGTTATTATTTCCCTTTTCATGCATATTTGCTTGTTAATTCTCGGTTGATGTATCGAGTTCAGGATGTTCATGAGAGATTTCGCACAGAATCCCATTCTGAGGCTGCTGGCCGCTTCAATGAACGTTTTTTATTATCAATTGCTTCCTGCAAATCATGTGTGGTTATGGATGATGAGCTAAATATTTTACCTATTTCATCCCATATAAAGTCAATTATGCCTGTTCCTGCTAAAGAGGTATCTTTTATAATCGTTCTATATTGAGCCTTGAGCATCTTTTCGAGGCAGCCTGCCGGATTTAGGGTAAGCCTAAATTAAAATATTGGGTTTTTTTAGGACTCTGAAGGTCTTTCGGAGGCTGAGCGTGATTTAAAGAATTTGAAAGAGGAACTCGTTGAGGACTTTCCTGTTGGTCCTTTGATAAAGAAATGTTGCACCTTAGATCAGGTATAGTAAAATGGGATGCAAAAAGTGATATTCCTTATCTCCAATTGGCTTTCCCGATGTGGCTATTGACTGTTTAGAAGTTTAAGTGCCCATTTTTTTGTTATTGTGTACACAGGGAAAAGCAGTCATTACTTTTCTTGATGCCATCTTAGATAAGACTCTGCGTAGTACTATCGCTCTACTTGCTGCTCGTGGCCGTGGTAAATCAGCAGCACTTGGTTTGGCAGTTGCTGGAGCTATTGCTGCCGGGTAGTACTTGCAATCTTTTCCTTATTCCTCCCCCTCTCTCTTTAAAGTAGCAAGGTGGAAGAGAATGGAATTAGATGTTAATGTGTGTTTAGTTTGTAATAATAATTAATGCAGATTTTGATTGCTGAAGTTCTTCTTTGCAGGTATTCTAATATCTTTGTAACTGCACCAAGTCCCGAAAATCTGAAGACCTTGTTTGAATTTGTCCACAAGGGACTTGATTCATTGGAGTACAAGGTTTGAATCTTTTCTCAAGCTTAAAACGACCTATATGCATGTTGCAGGTTTATGATTTTGCAAATTACACTTCGTTTGCAGGAACATATTGATTATGATGTGGTGAAAAGCTCTAATCCTGAGTTTAAGAAAGCAACCGTGCGGATCAACATCTACAAGCAACATAGACAAACAATCCAGGTTTGGAGATGGGATGGATATTTCAAACTTGTTTGTAATTTTAAGTTATCGGCCTGTATATTGGCAAGCATCCTTTCAAGTTCCAACTCCAATGCTGCTTTTTGTCGCAGTAATTGTTCATGTTTGAACCTTTGCTGATGAGAATAGAACTTTTATACAGTTTAGGTAATGAATCATACTTTGACCTCTTGCGGCCTAGAAGAGATGCTTTTATCTTCTCAGCATTGACTTGTCAATTTAGGGATGGCAATGGGTCGGATCTGGGGCGGGTCCACAAGATCAAGACCCAAACCTAAACCTAAAGTTTTGAAGTGGACCCAGATTGCCCATATCCACTAGGTCTAAAAGACCTGCAGGGTCTAGGGAGTCCTTGGTCCAAGATGGGCCTTTAAGATACTTTTTTTTTATTGTCAATATCCTTAGGGTGGTTTCAATCATTATCTTAACCGATATATATCTAACCTCTTCTGATGGTAGAGATAAATCTTGAAAAGTGTGGATGTCTCATACTACTATGTCCTGGTAAGACCTTTATGCTTTGCAGATTATTTATGAGAGGAAGGTAATAATGACATCGGGGATAGTGAAGAAAATCGTGGATGGCCACGTTTGTGGTATCGGTTGCGATGACACGGAAGCGGTTTGTAACGGACGAATGGAGCGGAACGCGGTCAAGGCGGTACAGAGCCACTGCGTCATATCAACATATTTTTAACCTCAACTTTGAATTGAAGTTTAACAAGTAATCCTTCAACATAAAAAACTATCATATGCTTGGGTCATATATATATATATTACGTAAGTGGTAAAATATGAGTGCTTTATCCTATTATACATATAAATAAACGCTAACTCATAATCTCATATACACTATCCAACTTTAAAGCCTAAGCCACGTTCTTCTCCCTTATTTGGTGTGTGCACATCGTTTTTCTAATTGCGATCTATGTTTCCATTTATCTTTCTTGGCCGATTCTGATAAGTAATGGACCCAAAGAAAAGAACGTTCTAAAGTGGCGAGTTAGTGTTACGTAAGACATCACGGTGAGAAGGCCATGATTTTTATCATGGCGTTACATAATGACGTTATCCATGAACGGCCGAGTATTTATCTGTGCTAGGGGGTGGTCTATGTGAAGGCTGGAAAAGGCTCATACAAGACAAATATATGGTGTAACCTGTAAGGCATCTTGAGAATGTCACCAGGGGTACCTTTTTGCATACTTTAAAGTTTAAACTGCTTTATTCTATAAGAAATCTGTGCTCCTCTTATCCGTGGTATTGTGACAGTAGTTTCATGGAGTTCGATATGGACAATCAAAAGAGAAATTTGAAAATGTTATACTTACGTTGCCAGTCAAATTATGCTGTGAACCCCTGTCATGACTTGATATCTCTTAGAAATCTTTGTAAGGTAATTGATTAAAGGCGTTTGGGATAGAAATGGGGGAAATATGTTGCTCGTTAGGTCTAACATGAATACGACTCTGCATGGGGCAGCTTGTGGATCTGGGATCTTAATCAATCAATAACATGGATTATTGAGAGGTATAACTCTCATGTGTGCTAGACTGTTGCTGGCTCATACCTCTTTTGAATTGTTGAAAGGCAATTCCATCCATGTGGGTGGTGCCAGCTGTTAAACATGAACACGCGTCATCAGCTGGTGACTTTGGATTTTCCATGTACATTTTTTATGGGGAAGTTTTGTAAGTCCTAGCAATTAGTTGAAGTTGAGATTTGACCTTCTGCGGTTTCTTATTGTTTCTGACTATGTATGCACCTGCATGCGCACATTATCTTAAAATGTATTTCTTTAGTTGTGCGTTTGATTTAGTAATTGTGAACCTTTCTGTGTGCAATTTTTTACTCTTGACTATGGAAAGCCCTTTTGTGGTTACAGTATATACAACCACATGAACATGCGAAGCTGTCTCAAGTTGAGCTTTTGGTGGTTGATGAAGCAGCAGCTATTCCGTTGCCTGTTGTGAAATCTCTTTTAGGGCCATACCTTGTCTTCATTTCTTCGACAGTAAATGGGTATGATATTGATTCTTGTTATAAAATGTCAGAAAGAAAATAGATACTCCTCCATTGATTATTTTGGTTCTGTGTGCTATTCCCTTCTTGAGATCTGAAGGAATAATATCTACTGCGTTGATCTGCATCTTACAATTCCTTTCCTTTCTACATTGTTAGTCTTTTCGGAAGATAACATATTTTTGTCATTAAGCTCTGTCACTTTTGCTAAAAGTGCCATTGAACCTTCTATCTTTCTCACTCATGCCACTGCTGTTTTAAATAGCTCAAAATTGGGCTAGCCGCTAGCATATGGATTAGCATAAAGATGCCACCTGGTTTTACTAATAACTCCGTGTTTTATGAGATCTGTTGTGTATTTTTATGTTCATTTTTTTTATTTGTGGCACGGGACCTCAAACAAAAAAAAACATTGTATGCGGTACTTTAGGGACTGTTACAAAATTTAATGGCACTAAGAGCTTTAAGCTCATTGTCTTGGCATGTTCCTCAATTTGATAGTCTGAGAATGTTATTTCAGCTAGGTGTATTAGTGCACATTTTCTTCTGTAGCACTGTTAAATAGGATTAGACTCAAAAAAGTTTTTGCTAATAATTTCTTTCCATCAGGATCTTCCTCTCTTTTCATCGTTTCTTTCGTTTCTCAATACAGTTATGAAGGTACTGGTAGATCGTTATCGCTGAAGCTTCTGCAGCAACTGGAAGAGCAAAGTCAGATATCTAAGAATCTAGACAGTTCTCTTTCTGGTAAGTGCTATGTTTTGTGGGTCGATTGACGGATTTGAAATTCAAAATTTGTTACTTTGCAAGATCAACAATAAGTATTCTCCTCATTTGAGTTAGCACTCACAAAGGCCATGTTTGGTAAATGGCTTTTTCATTTGCTTTTCAATTTGGTCAAACAACCAAAAAAAGTGTTTGGTTATTGGCTTTTTGGTTGGTTGAAAAGCTGGCTTTTAAGCCAAAATGAAAAAGCTGCCTGAAGCAGCTTTTGGATTGGCTTTTGGCTTATTGGCCCACAAACTCTCTAATAAACAGCCAACAACCACAATTAATTTTGCCAAACACTTTTGCAAACAATTGGCTTGAACATCCAACTCAAAAAGCCAATACATACATTCAATGCTTACAGCCAGTCAAACAAGCCAACTAAACCAGCCAAAAGCCAACAGCCAACATCCGATTGCCAAACAACCCCAAACAATTAGGTACATTGCCCCTCAAAGTTAAGATATCGGAATGATCTGGTACATCAACCCTTGTTTTGCTCATTTTAATCTTGTCTAACTTTGCTACCTTTCTATTAAATAGTGGTATCCCTTGGATTATGTATTAGAAATCTAGAATGGAAAGATCCATTTGGTTGAGGTCAATCTAGATTGTTGTTTAAGGCAGTGTAACATAATTTGCTACATAATTCGCTTTTTTGGTTCACGGTCCGCCCAAAATGGGCCAAAAATAGGCCAAAACCAATCATAAGTCGCTTTTTTTGGATAGCAATTTGCGGGAGATCAGGGAATTATGTTTCACTGGTTCAAGGTCAATCTTGATTACTGTTCAAGTAAGTGAATTTACATCAATTTAACACGATCATGTAATAGTCACTTCTCATTCTCCTCATCTCGAACATGGTAAGTTTGAGCTAAATGTGTTATAACTTGTTTGCAAGATGCACTTCAGAAATGATGTATTATTAGGTGTTTCTTAATCAATAATTATAACGTGATGACAATAGCGAATTTCTGGTTTTGTCTTATGTGTGAAAGGATCTTCCGGTGGCAGTTTTTCAATCCTGAGAAACTCCTAGAGTATTCTTCTGTACAGAGGGAGGGGGGGGGGGAATACATCAGTTTAACCTGAGTTGCAGGTTGAACCTGACCAGTGAATTGATTTTGCATATCAAAACTAAGGTATAGTTTTACCAATGCTTAGACCACTAATTGCCTTCTACTTCTGCCCCCCCCAATATTAAAGTAACTTAGATGTAGGCCTAGGGTTCAAGTTAGTTTTATCCTGGGAAGCTCGGACTCGGCCATCACCCCCGCCGCACCGGTGTCGACACGACACGACGCGGGTGCCGACACGAAATCCGGGTCGGACCTTTGGGGGAGAAAGTGGACTCGGCACCCATGCTTTTGCAGAGAGAGAAGAGAGAAAGAGAAGAGAGAAGAGAGAGAAACTTTGGTGTTCTGGGCAAGGGTAAATGAACGGTCAAGCATTAATGGTTACAACTTACAACTCATTTATTTCTTTTGCACTTTTACAGCTTGCACCTTATTCCTTTCTTTTGATTTTTTTATTCTACCAATAACTGATTCTTTCCTTTTCTTTTTCTTTTGCACGTGTACAGCTTGCACCCTATTCCTTTCTTTTTATTTTTTTATTCTACCCAATCACTGATTCTTTCCTTTTCTTTTTTAAAAAAATCCTTATGCTCTCTTTCTTTGCAGTAACTTTATACTTTTTGCTGATTTCCTAAGCACTAAGCAGCATGTTATCAAGATTACTCTTTTTTTTCAAGAAATTAAATACTAAAAAAATAATTATAAAAAACTAAAAATATACTTCGAATACAAATAAATTCAATATTTTTCATTGGTTGCCGTGTCCCCGTGTCCATATTCAAAATTTGGACACTTAACAAACGAGTCCGCGAGTCTTTGAGTTTAGAATTTCCCGTGCCCGACCCTCGGACCCATACCCGAGTCCGAGCATCCTAGGTTTTATCTAATCCTTCCTCTACTCAATGAAGTATTAGTGTGAATTACATTCTGGAAATTGCAAATACAATTGATAGGAGGTATGTGGTATCTGGTACACTTATGGAATAGTGTAGCACAACTTGTTAGTGATTTACTTTTCAGAACATGTTTAGTGATTTACCTAGGTAATACTGGTTCAGAGCAAAAACCCTAAGGCCTAGTCTGCAACTCTGAAACACTGATTGACAGATATTAAGTACTAAAACTTAAAGAGTTGTAAGTGCAACTGAAGAGAGTTGGAGTTGGCTCCTGGATTGGTGAGCAAAACGTGTAGGGTTTGCTTTGGGTATTTTTCCACTCATGTCAGCTCTTTTTGTTGTTTAGGCCGTGTGATGGTTCATGACCCAAGGGTTTGAGAGTATATCAATTCTAAACACTTGTAGTATTTCCTGATATTTCAAAAATATATATCCTAATGGTAACTATTAAAGCTTTGTAGCATGTTAAACTATCTAAGTTTTTTTGCAACAATTTTTATTTTGATAAGATGACTATTGATGGAAGGAGGAAATGTAAATATAGGTATAATAAACTCAATAAACGGAGAGGAGAAAGTTTAATCTTATCAAAGTAAAGAATGTGTTAATCTTGAATGCCTTATGATAATTGATTTGTCGGGTGGCACACTCAATCATATATGCACAAGTAATAATAACGCGGAAATAACACAAGAAACAACAAGGATCACACAAGTAGATTAATTGTGGAAACCCGAGAATCGGGAGGAAAACCACGAAACGGTGCACTACGACTTTCAATGATGTGTATGATATGGTGAATTACAAGGCTTCCAAGATCTCCCCCCATCTAACCTAATCAACCTAGAACCTGGGTCTTGGAGATCCGAGTCCGTAATTGTGTTACCCGAACACCTCACATCTTGGCTTTTTCTCTCTCCACCACTCCTAGTATTTCTATCTCATGGCTTATATTTATAGTTATGGATGGCAATGGGCCGGATAGGGGGCGGGTCTGATTAGACGTTGACCCGCATCCGGTTTTTTTAATCGAGCCAGACCCGACCCAAACCCACTGGGTCTGAAAAAATTAGACCCAGACCCGATGGGTTTAGCAGGTCTCGGGTCCAAAATGTGTCCAAAACAGGTCCTGAATACATTTCTATAGTTTTTCTTTTATCACACAATGATCCGTATATATAGTATTTCTTTCAACATTTCATGTACTTTTTTAATTTCAAGAAAATAGCAACGAATACTTTTGCACCTAAACTAAGTCAACCATTCACATATTACGAACTCGGCAACTACTTCACTACTGCGAACAAAAACTAACTATTTCAATTTAAACAAAGTCATTCATATAATCAATTATCAGACAACTATTTCAAGCTTCTAACAAAATTATAAATCTTTTACGTAAACTGAGTTATGCTAAAATATCCAATATTTTCAAATGTTTACAATATAATCATAAAATCACAACTTTGCATTACTAACTAGTGAAAATTTTAACTATTGAAATACTGAACATTTGATAAGTAACTACTGAAAACTTAAGCTAAAAAAGAAATGAAAAAAGAAATTAACTTCTACTGGCCAGCTGAGTTCTGACGAGTACGGCAACGGCGAGGACAACCTAAGTACTAACCCGCGACGCCGTGATGGGGCAAGCGAGGAGGCGATGGGAAAGTGATGCGGGTAAGACCGGCAAGTAGTTGCTGGCTTCTGCTTAGAGCAGTGTAATTTTTTAAAAAATAATTATAAATGGTCCTTGGGTCGGATCTGGGACGGGTCTGGGTCAGAGATTATTGGACCTGGACTTGACCCTTGAGTTCTTAGGCCCAGACCCGGACCCATTAGGTCTAAAATAAGTAGACCACCTGCAAAAATTGGTTTGGTCCAACCTGGTCCAGGCTGGGTCCCAGACCCACTGCCCTTCCAATTTATAGCCAACTAGAAATAATAGAATCCTACTAGGAATTAATAACCTAATACTAGATAGAATTTAATACATGTCAAATTATTTCTACTTCCCTAAATAGAACTCTACTAGTATTAGGCAATTACAATCCTTGACATACTTTGACACTAGCCAGATCATGAAAGAACTCCATATCCCTACATGGTTCACCTGGAGTAGGTCAGGTTCTTTGTCTGGAATTCGGCGTAGAGTGGAAAATGGTATAGAGTGGGTGTGGGGAAGTGGGAGTGGGAAGAGAACATCAAGATCTTCCTGTAGTCATTTTTAATTTAGCTTTGTAAAAATTATAAAAGAATAATATGATGGAAGTATATTGCAAAGATAAACCTGAAAAATATGATTTATGATTTTTATGTATCATATCATAAGAGATATAGTGGTCAAATAACAAATTCAGGAAGTGTGCTACTGTGCTATGTGCCTGCCTTCTATAAAGAAATTGAGGGGTATAATGCATTATCCCTATTTTTTAGCATCTAGCTTCCGATGTTCAGTTTCCATACTTCGTACTAAATCGAATCACATTTACTATTCAACACTGTGAAGTATACTACGGTTTGCCTCTGATTATTTTCAGTTTCTTAACTGATGTAACTCGTGGTGATTCCTCCTTTTATTTGGTTGATAAAGGCGGGGGAAATTTTCTAATGGTTAAAGATAACAAATCTTGCAAAGCTTTAGAAAATGCACGAATAAATCTTACTTATGTGAAATCTTTTAAATTTCAAGATCACCTGTATCAAATCTTCTTAATTCTGATTGGAAGGGCATGCTCAAGAGTCATGACTTTGCTATTTATTGATTTGCAGTTTCTGCTTGTCTAAATGCTAACATGATTTAGTATTTGTAGCTTTTCTATCCTCCTACCATGTAAAGGCATTGGAGCTCTTGTTTTGCCCACTTGATGCGGAAGTTTCTTATTTTTTGTTCCTACTCCGTCCCTTGCAGCTTGACTTTTGTGTTTGGCTCTAAGGATGATTATATGTGAATAAACTACATGGTAATGGATAAGAGAGAAGAAGTAAGAGAATGCTTTGATAGAGAGAGTAGGAATGCAATAAGGACTTTGAGTTTCCCTCTATGTGTGTGCATTAGCTGGAGGATGGCTTATAAGAATATAATTCAGTCTAGAAGTTATAATGTAATCGATAAAATCTGCTGCAAAACTTAAAACTACTCACACTGTTCCCTAATATATCTATTGAATTTTTATTTGTGACATGGGTATAGGACCATTATTCTAGCAGAATGCTAAATGGTCTAAGCTACTGCACCAATGCTTCATGGAACATGTTTGTTCTAAGTCATAGGAACCGCATCCTCTATTCATGGTACTAATTTTCTGCTTTTCTTTCACTGCAGGTCGTCTTTTCAAGAAGATAGAATTAAATGAATCTATCAGATATGCCTCTGGTGACCCTATTGAGCGTTGGCTTAACGAGTTGCTCTGTTTGGATGTTGCAAATTATATTCCCAATATCACTAGGTTAACTTATGTCACACGTCAATTAGATATTATTCAATCTTTGGTTATTTACTGGTTGTCCTTCCCTCGTAAATTACATGTAATTACTGGTTCTATTCTGTCTTTCAACCAGGTTGCCTCCTCCCAACGAATGTGACCTCTACTATGTTAATCGTGACACACTTTTCTCATATCACAAAGATAGTGAGCTATTCCTACAGGTGAATACTTGTTGGACCTGACTTTCTGTGTAAATTGCTAGGTATTGTATTGCCCTTTTAGATATTCACGTGTATTAGACCTGCAGAGGATGATGGCTTTATATGTTGCATCTCACTACAAAAATTCCCCAAACGACCTGCAACTCATGGCTGATGCTCCAGCACATCACCTTTTTGTGCTGCTCGGTATGTTTGTGATTTATCTTAACGAGATTTCTTAGTATTGGATGGATTGGTGGTTTCCAGTTGCTTTTTTTGAGGTTAAGTGATAAATTATGACTGCATTGTTTGTGCAGGCCCTGTTGACGAGTCAAAGAACCATCTTCCTGATATATTGTGTGTAATTCAGGTTTGAATAATCTGTCATTTACTTTAGTTGCTTCAGATTTATTTACTTTTTCAAGTTTGTGGTTCGGTATTGTTGTTTCCTAGTTGTATGAACTACTTAGTGCATATGTAGCTGTTCACTATTTACCAAAAAAAAAGAAGCTGGCTCTCGTCCAAGGTGACATAGTCCCTAAAGTGGTTCCTAACATTGTCTCCTGTCATAAATTTTCTAAAGTGGTAGCTGTAGCAAAGACAAACTTTATCTTCAAAAGGTGTAGTTTGTAAAGGAAGGAGGTGAAGTTAAGTAGCTAACAACTCTACTTAGTTATGATATCATGCAGTCTTTATTCTTTCTTGAAAAGTTGACGTGCTGATGAATTTAGTGACTGACACTGCTTGAGCATATCAGTTAGACGTATCAAGTTTCTGTACTCTGCTGAAGGACATAACATCTATACTATCTTCTTTTGATATCCACATACTGTTTGCTTATCAGAAATTTAAATTTTATTGCAGGTTGCTCTTGAAGGACAAATCTCTCAAAGATCTGCTATAAGAAGTTTAGATGACGGCCACTCGCCTCATGGAGATCAAATTCCATGGAAATTCTGTGAGCAATTCCGAGACACAGTTTTCCCCAGCCTCTCTGGTGCACGGATTGTGCGAATAGCCACTCATCCTAGTGCCATGCGGGTAACTGTTTTTTTTTTTTCTTGTTATTGAATATTGATTGCTTTGGTTTAGTTAATCAACAATTCTGAGTCGCTGAGGTTGTCACCATTTTTTGTTTTCTCCTTTTTTTCTGCTTTGAAGGATTGACCTTGTCACTGAATTGATGCCTTTTTTTTTTTTTGTCCTGCAGCTTGGATATGGTTCAGTTGCTGTGGAGCTGTTGGCAAGGTATAGACACCCTAATGAATTTTTTGTCAGCAAGGCCTATATATAATATGTACATGTGCAGCATGCTTGTTAAAATGTTCCAATTTTCTAAGGCTGTTCAGATAGGGTGAAAGAAACCTCCACACTTGCTTTGGTCTTTGTTCATGATTCTGTAAGCATCCCATCAGAAGAGCAATTTCAGACCAAGGGTTTTGGTTCGCTCTCCTTAAATGAATAAGTCGGATTTGATATCAGATTCCTTGCACTGAATTTCATCTATAAGTTGTTTAGAGAAACTGCAGGGTGAAACTAAATGATCTGCTTGCTCACAATTTCTTCGTCACTTGTTATCTTATTGCTCTATAATTTTAATTTATCTGTTTGTGATAACCATTATCCTAGGGATTACTCTTCTTGTCTTCTTAATATACCCTTCTGATTGGAAGCTTACAAAATATTTTTAATTTATTGTATCGAAGAGTAGAGTAATAGAGTATACAGAATGCAATTTTAATTCGTGTAGACTGCAAGGTTTTGAAAATGGTAATATCTATTTCTAAACCATTCCTTTTGCCCTTTCCTGTACCTTATAGATGCACCAGCACTTCTTAGTGACTGGCTGATACTGTTAAAATTAGATTGATCCAGGATAGTTAGAGCTTGTTATTCCGTATGTCTTGAACTGTTCCATCAACACTCTACTAGCAGAAGTGACATGCTACTCGAATGACATGGCATATTGAAAGGTGAAAGGCTTTAGAAGAGGCTCGAATGGCCCTGTTTTATGACCATTTTCATAAGAACCAGAATATTTCCTGGTGACTTAAGCTAAGCAATCTTTGTCGATCTGTAACTGAGGGTAGAGTATGGGATGTGAGCAATGATAATACGAAATATAGTAGATTGAAAACGCGAGAGGTGTTATAAACTTGGCCAAGAGAGCTTGGCATCCTGATGTCTGATACCTCCATAGAATGATATTGTGATAAAAGATTGATGCAGCTGTCTCTATCTAGATAACATGAAGAAACCTCGCAAATCCTTGGACGTGCTACAAACTAATATGTTTCTTCTTTTTGTTGTAAAATTGTTTATTCTATGGTCACTTGAGGTTATTACTTCTATTTTATGCTACTAGAAAAGTAGGGGTACGACAATTAAATCTTGGTCTTGACTCTTTATAAGAGTAGAAGAATTAGTTACCTTTCACATGGATAGGTTGGTAGATGACATGGAATTGTTACTTACAACTTTCTCGAATGGACCCTTCAGTTCTAGTTATATTTTTGAATCTAGTTTTTCTTTATAGGTGATAGAGTCCGTGCAACTTGGGTTGCTATAAAAGGACGTGCTTCCTTGGTTCTTTTATTATCACTACGTATAGTTAGTGCACAAATGTTGAGGCAATGGAAATAGTAGAGACAGGTGAGAGACAAGTGGTCTCCAAATACCATGTAAAAAAAGTAGATATGTGGGAGGGAAAATGTTATGGAAAATGAATATGTAGTGAGTGATAAGAGAATGGTGGAAGTATTAGATGTCTGATTGACTATTCTTGATTTTTTTAATTTATTTTGGCATCCTTGTTAGCTTAGACGCGTTATAGCTTATTTGAAGATTGAAATCGGGAATGATCAAGTCTATGGCTCTGGATCATACATTCACAATGAATCTTTTTTGCTTTTTCCACACTGTACATCCATATCATGCTGTTTTTATGTGGCTGACCTTCAGGTACTTTGAAGGACAGTTGACTTCCATTTCTGAAACAGATGATGAAGACGATGTTGACAAGCCACCTGTCAGTATTGTTCAAGCAGCCGAAAAGGTGAAGTCTCTAGTGCATGTTTTGTATCATTTCATCTTGTTTAAGAAGTGGTGATGCCCGTAAAGTTATGGTCTTGCACAATGAAGTGTAATTCATCTATGTTGTTGCAGTTGAGTATGAATTGTGGTGGCTAGTTTGGATTTACTAGATACACTGACCTCTTTTTTGCATATGCCTCTGTTTAATGGAGTGATTGTGTTTCTTTTAGTGAATGCCATGTGTAAGATTTGTTCTTCCATGTTGCTATTACAATCTTACTTACCAAGTGATAATTCTTCACATTGTGCAGGTCTCATTGCTAGAAGAAAATATTAAACCCAAAACAGACCTTCCTCCTTTACTTGTGCATCCTCGTGAAAGACGTCCTGAGAAACTGCATTACATTGGTGTGTCCTTTGGGCTCACACTAGACCTTTTCCGGTTTTGGAGGAAGCACAAATTCGTTCCATTCTATATTGGCCAAATTGCAGTTAGTGTTTCCAACCTTGATCTTTGTATGAGTGGTTTTTCAACATGTTTTATGTATGTTATATATATAAATCCAGCTTCTATTGTAACTGTTGGCTCATTTATCTGTAAATAAATAACTTTGGGAACATGATATTTCAAAAATCCGACATTCCCTTTCTACAAGAACTTTAATTTGCACTTCTAAAGGATTTCTAGGTGTAGCACCTTGAAAATTTTGTATTCAATATGATTCAAGTTTTGGGATTCTGAACACTATAGGAACATTGATGAAAAATGTTTTCAAAATATCGACAGGCTTTAATGCTTAGAATTCAGTTTTTTGTGTCGTAAACTATGGTTACTATTCATCGATATGAGATAAGGCTGTGTATTGCACAAATATTGCTGCCATCGGGAAAAAAGGACGGCTTTTATTGAGCAAAAGAATTTGTTTTGCCACCGCGTAAAAAGTAATGTCCAGCTCGTATTAACAAAAAGAGCTGAAGCAAGGGTTTATGCACAATAGTTTTAATATGTTAAAATTTATTTGATTATGATTAGCAGTGGCATGCCTCTTTTTAAAGATCAATAAAAATGAATACACACACACACACAAACACACACACACACACACACACTTATGTACATTTTCCGTTTTCTATGATTCTATTCTACATCAAATTTTCATATTGCAATTTTTTTTTACTCAAACCACAAAGTTGTTATTGGTGAAACAAAAATTATGTTCATGGAAGTCAAAACTTCAGTATATATCTATCAGGAAATGAAAAATAAGCCTGTGAAGTAAATATGAAACAAATTCTGCTTTCATTTCCATATTGGTTAATTTGAATACATAATTAAGAATGAAGCTGAAATTGAGATCTCCTTTAAGGGGAAAGACATCAAATATCTGGAGATTAGGTTAAGGGAGTGGATTAATAACCGATTGATATATCTTCTTGTTTATAACATATTATGTTCATAAGGCTAAGACCCATTTTCTGAAATGGATGTTGAACTTAAATATATTGATTGGTAGGATGCTATACTACAGGCCTACAACCATGATCTAACCATCTTGCTCGATAGAATTTCTATGTTACTTTTTCTGTTCCTTGGTGAACCTAATCTGCTTCTCTGCACAGTAAGGTTATAAAAAGAAAGTGAGAAAAGCCCATTAGACTTACAGTAGCTTGGTAAATGCTCTTTGTTCTTTTTACATTGTTCAAAAGTTTACTCCTTCCTTTTGCTAATGGCATTTTGTTTGTTGTTTGTGGATGTCATTTGTGTGATGGATCAGAATGCCGTGACTGGAGAACACACTTGTATGGTTCTGAAGCCATTACATAGTGATGATATTGAAGTTGATAAATCTGATCAATGTGGATTTTTGGGTCCATTTTATAGAGGTGAGCTAGTCTTCTATGTAAGGAGAGTGTTCTTTCTTCAGTGCGTTGGAATTGTTCTCACTTTGATTGGTATTTACTTAGATTTCAAGCAAAGGTTTAGTAGGCTACTCGGCTCCAGTTTTCGTTCCATGGAGTACAAACTTGCAATGAGGTTAGTTAATAAAATCAACAGCTTACGTATTAACTAGACCACTTAGTTTCTGATTTGCTCTTGCCTGTCTTTTTTTGTAGTATCTTGGATCCGAAAATCAACTTTGTAGTGTCAGATACAGGAGAGTCGAAGTTGGAGAGGTTCTTGAAGTCGATACAGGAATATATATCACCTCATGACATGAAGAGACTGCAAGCTTACACAGACAATCTTGCCGATTTTCATCTGGTATTTTTTTTTTGGGAAGGATTTCTCGGTGAAGGATCTAGTTTGTTTGTAATTGAGATTTGGGAATTATATTGTGGTTATGTATCGTCATAAAAACTGCTGCAATTGTTTCAATTTTTGAGGCCTTGGGTTAGAGCACTTCAAGTCTTCAAGAAACAGAAGTATAGTGATCTCACTTAGTAGGTTCAGACTAAGAAGCTTAGCCTGGTAATTTTTCATGCAGTCTTCCTTCTAGCCTCCCCCCCCCCCCCTTTTCTCTGTCTCTCTCTCTCTCTCTCTCTAAAGATGAAGACTTGTCTATCTTAGAGTAGCAAAGAAGCATCGTGTTAAGGTCATATGTCGATTGTCTGGGTTTCAATTGAGGGGTTTAGGGGGGAAGGTTGAGTCTTCTTCATAGTTCAATTGCTTCATCTCAGTGAAGAGAAGATATTTTTTGAAATTAGGTAGTTTATGTTTTTGATAGCAAAGACTTAGACAGGGTGTGAGTAAGTCAAAATGAATATGGAGCTCAACAAGATTCTTTAAGGACACTTGTTGAGATGTTGGATTTCGGAATCATATTAAAGATGGCATCTTAGCTCGTTGGCAATGGTAAAATGTTTTTTGATTCTCATGTTCTGGAAGCCTCTTTAGTCGGTAGATGAATCTTGACAGGCTATGTTGCCTGCATCAACATCGGGTTATAACCATTCCAAGGCCCACGAACAGTGCAGAGCCGAGCTCTTATTCTGGACTGAGATTTCAAATAAGAACCATTTGATTTCTCAAAAGAGCTA